>NC_135514.1:4710000-4925000 GCF_051989575.1 Stigmatopora nigra
TCAATGTCAGTCAGTCATGAGATTAAAGAGACAATCGGTGAGAAAGACAGATATTACTTCATTCTTTTGGTTTTAAAGTTTGAAATTAATGAAAATTGTAATTGAGGCAACAAACAGGACTTTTGTTAATATTCCGAATGAGTTTATTGCTATGATTTTTTTAGATCAGTCAACATTAGACCGTAAACTGACTTAAAATGAGAGCACATGATAGGAATTTTCTTTGAATATGCACTTATATCCAGTCCGATGCACTTTTCCAGAGTGGTATGCGTTCACGAATCCACGACCAAATCTTCCCTCCAGGTTCGAAAACTGCTCGAGCCTCACTTAAGACCCCAGGGCGAGTCATTCATATAAGGGGCCCGAGTGCATATTAGACACATATGGTGCCGAAACAGATAGAGGAAATAAGCTGTCATCAAATAATCAAATTATTCATGTTTCAGGGAGCAATAAATGGAGGAACATGAGCAGAGGTATGTGGCCGCAATCCTCTCAAGTGGGATTTCTTTGTCTGTGGGCTTGGCCTGCCCACAGACAAAGACTTGTTACTGCATCTGTCCTCGACCCCTTATCGTATATCACAACATTTAAAAACCAATCCACCTGATAATGAACGAGAAAAATAATAACCTAAAACAGACATAAACGTGCCTTTGACCAAAAAGGCTTGAATTTTGTGTACAGGAAACTTTCTAATGTCTATTTCATAAACCAAAAATGCAGGAAATTGTGCTTAAAAAATGTAAGGGAGAAAAGTAACGCTGTAAAAAATTTAAAATATTGTAATTTCTTGAAAAATATGCAAGATGCATTTCTATACCATGAGAACATATTAAAACAGATTAATGCTGGGTAAAATAAGCACATCTTGTCTTTGTTTTTGATTATAGGGCATGTTTCTTAAGTTCTTTTTAGCCGTATAACATAGTGTACCATGTATAACAACATATCAAGTGTACTTGTTTTACCTAAGATAAAACAGAATGAATCCAAAAGATGTAGTCACACTATAAAAAAAATAGTTTGTAAGAATGTTTTCCCCTCCCATGAGCACCTCGCAGTTTTGTCACTGATAAGATGAACAATGATCAATTGGCATTGATCCAGATAGGCATGCAAACAAATTAATTAGAGGCTTTATCCGAGCAGCGGCAGGATATGATGCACACTATGCAAGCACTAGAAAAGACAAGCCGTTGTCCCTGTGCCCTGTCTGCATTCATCCCATCAACGTCAACAAATTGCAGCATCCTTACAGAGAAACCGAGTTAGCAGAGAGGAAATGAGGAAAAAACATGCACCACTAAGCCCACCAAACCCCAGGCTCTGCTTTTTTTAACCCACGCCTCCGCCTGTGCCCCGTCTGCACACTACCACCCCCCCACACCCACCCCACCCACACAAACTCACCAAGACACGCACACCCACACCGCCGCCACCCTTGCAACCCAAGGCCATGCACCCTGCCTGTGCATGACAGCTCACAACATGCCCTGCCACAAATGTTTTCCCCAAGCATCCACTTCCGTGTCCCTATCAGTAGAAAGAATCGCCCCAAAATCCCTGATGGGGGGGCTCCTCGCTCTTTTTTTGAACGTGTCAACAATTTCTGGCTCGTTGGCTAGACACTTCATCTTGGCTATGTACAGTATCCTCCTACGTGTGCATATATTGTGGCTTTGTATCTTTGAATGTATTTGTCTTTGTGTTTTTGTCATGCTTCTTTTACATAAATCCAAAAAAAAAAAAGAAATGGCAACGTCATTCTTCCATAACTTAATCAGGAGTTACACACAAGAGAAGGCTGCTACAGCAAGGACCTTCCTGATCATGTTAATGAGGTCCCCTGGCTATATAGTCATTGAAGTATAATTGACTTGTTCGTCTCTTATCTTCCTAATAGACATTCTGACCCAGAGCACGTTTATTTCGCTATGAGAAATGTCAAGAAGGATTGGAAGTTTCTTCCGTGTGCCCATTAAAACTGAAGGCATGCCACCCTGTCTACAGCCAGCCGGGGCTGCCATTGGTTCCCCGTCTCATTATGCAGATGCCAAATGTAAATAAATGATTTGCAGATCACTGCTGCCCCCGCCAATTCCCCCACACTAAGCCCTCATCCCCAAACTGTTTTTTTTTCCCCCAAAGATGGGAAAAGAGGACAAAAATGAAGTACTGTTGGCAGGGGGGAGGAAAAAGGGACCACGATACTCAACATCAAGCACCATGAGGATGTGTCTCTTTGGAATAAATAAGTAACACAAAGGTAGTAATTTAAGTAAGACGTATCCCTAAGTTGAAAACCTGGTGAAGCGCATTGATGTTGTTACTGCTTCGTATGTCTCCTGGCTTTCAGGACCCATCAGAGTCAAACAGGGCTGTGTGTAATGTGGAGGGACCGTGAGGCAAGCTGCATAAGTGGGCAGCAGGCAAGGACAAACCAGTGACTGTGGTTACACGCTTGTAGATATGAGGGGAAACATCTGTGCAAATCAGCAGGCTGACCGTCATTTCATTTCCACCATGTCTTTTCAACCCTTTTGCATAGTAAAAAAAAGAAACTCGTTGATGCTTTGCTCAGAGAAATATTGCATCTTCAAGGCTAATACCATGACATGTTGTTCATGAAAACCTTGGCGGAACTTTATTAATTTGAATAGGCTTTTTAAGGCTGGAAACTGCATACAACAAAATGTTAAAAAAAATAGGGTGGGACTTATATAATTATTATTAATCACTATAATTTAAGGACTACAGAGCGTACCTTACTCTAAACCACAGGTATCCGTGGGATAGTTATAGTGCCTTACAAAATAATTCGGCCCCCTTGAATTTTTTAACCTTTGGAAAGATTTCAGGCTTCAACCATAAAAAAAATATTTTTGTTTTTTTTGTCAAGAATCAACAAGTGCGACACAATCTCAAAGTGGATATAAATCTATCATTTTTTTTTATACTTTTTCAATCAGGTGGATGTGACCAGGATTTGAACCCAGGACCCCAGAGCTGTAAGGCCGACGTACTCGTTCACCGTGCCGCCTATCAATTAGGCTTGATCGAATCTTGGTGATCCAATCTTCTTCTTAGAAGTAACATTTCTTAGCCAATTGCTCAATATACAATGACAAACATAATGAGCATATCATTCCATTTTAAACCTGTTTTAATTAAGCACTAAAAACTAGATTCTGTCGCCCCTCTGGAGTGGACTTAAGTGTTAACTAGTGTGCAACATTTTTTAAGTACCTTTGTAGCGATCCACTTGTTGTGCACCTCACTAACTCACTATTTCACTGATGAACAATTGGGTGAGGTGCAATTAATGCAAAATAGATAAGAGAGAACTGGTGAATAGCATGATAAAGAAAACAGGAACAATAGCAGAGTTTAATTGGAAGAAAAACACATTCTATGACCCTGAATATCCACTTCAAAAGCATGAACACAGGATTAAAATGTTTGAAATCATCTACATAAAATATGCAAATGTATATGTCTATCCTCGATGAGAGTTCTGTTTTAATCTCTTTCTCATTGGAGACAGAGATAGGTAATTTTACCAAATTTTAATTAGGCATGAAGAGGCCGCATTGCTCACCGTTTTCATTATTTTTAAATGATCCCCATAAGAAACATTTAGTAGTTGTTTTCTTTAAAGAAGAAAGTAATAGTCAATCCCATGCATTGAAATTAAAGGCCATTGATTTAAAAGAAAATTACTTGTTGTTTATTCGACAATATTTTGTTTTAAGTAGCTCGACAGAAATTCTTTATCTCATGAGCAGAAGAATGGCCATTCGTTTGCTAATTGGGGCATTCTGAAATTTGAAAGGAATTCGGCTCAAAACGTTTGAAAAATGAACCTTGATTTTTCAGATTTTATGCTACATAGTCTTCAAAATTAGTTGCCAAACTATCAAAGTCTTGATTGCTTGATGATAGTTGTTAATTTTGGCATGTATTCTGGTCCCCTTTAACTGCAACACTTTTAATTTTTACACAATGGTGCCGAACTATCATGTGGGGATAAATATTCGGTATTATGTGTTGTGTACATTCAGCTAAAATGACCACATTAATTTGGGTATGCAGATCCAATTGATCTGGCTGGGTGAATGACTACATGGCAATAAATATTGAAAACACGTACATTTACTCCCTGAAGACACCGAATTGAATGCTTTCATTGTCATCATACAAGTATCATGAGATTTCAGTGGTGGACCGTCAGCCGGCCTAAAAAAATATCTGAATCACAGACTGGTGTTTATTATGTTTCTGTCCTGTTGATGCAAAAAAATGAATTAGGCTCCAAAAATTTGCATGTCATTCTTGCGCGTCCAAGTTTTTTTTGTGCATATTATTAGTGTTTTTTCATTTGTGTATGAAAAGATGACTCTGTTATGACTATAGGGCTGCACGTGTCCTTGAGTGTGTGCGTGTGTTTGTGTGTGAGCAGCAGCACGTGTTGAACATGTGCTGGCGTTCTCTGGGGAACAGCAGGGCTCTAATAAGGACTAGTCCTGGATGGCAGCTGGTAAAATCTGTCCTCCGAATAGGTGTCCATTATTCATGCACAAAGGAATGCAAATTAGTCCTTGTGCCGAGTGGACACTGAGAACAGATCCACATGGCACACATTCACTCTGAAACATACATTGAGGGTTGTACCACAATGTAACTTCCTCAAATCAAAAGAGAAACAATGCGCACTCATGATGAGACCCACCCGCACCGCTGTTCATAGTTTGTGTGATAGAGGGCATGTGTGCACTTGTTCTTATTAGTGTGAGTCTCAGCATGGAACTTCACCAAGACTAATTTTGAAATTTGCAAGACTTGGAAAAATGCATAAGAAAAATATGTAAAGAATTGAATCCAAATAACTTTTCTCATCTCATCTCATTTTCTGAACCGTTTTATCCTCATTTGCGTCGCAAGGGGTGCTGAAGCCCATCCCAGCTGACTCCGGGCCAGAGGCGGGAGACACCTTGAATCGGTGGCCAGCCAATTGCAGGGCACAAGGAGACAGACAACCATGTACTGTCACATCCATACCTAGGAGAAATTTTAGTGTCCAATCAGCCTACCATGAATGTTTTTTGGAATGTTGGAGGAAACTCAAGTACCTGGAGGAAGCCCTCGCACCGTGAATTTCATCCTGAATTCACCATGCTTACTAACATGGCGGAGTGTTTACTGGCTCAAGGCCGCTGTCTTGCAGTGCAGTCACTTGCTTATGTCTACTGACACCTACTTCAAAAATTCCCAATTTTTTGGGTCATGGTTTAGCAAGGTACTGAAATGCAGGTTGTTTCTGCTACTCAGTCGACAGTAGAATTAAAGGGCATTTTTATGTTGTATTGTGTTCTGTTCTGATTCAAGGTTTTGAATTGTGGAGCTTTCATCAAGTGGTAAAAATTTGGAGTAGAGGAGACTTGAATTTATGCTCTAACCATAAAAAATGGGATTTTTTTTGTATATTCTGCATGTCAACCGAGTGGACAATGGCATTTTTTGTATGATCCAGTCAACATTTTTGTGTGCTTTCTGCTACTGTATGGTTTTTTTCTATTTCATTTGTTTTTTTCTTTCTCTTTATTTTAAGGGCATGGTGCCATATAGAAGAATTAATGCTCATGAAATGACACAAATAGATACCTTGGCAGATGCAGTTGAAGTGACCAAAAGCAGGCCAGTCACACATCAAAGAGTGCCAGCTGTTTTTCAATTGGAAGAAATAAGGGGCCTGCTGGGGTTAGGGGGGCTGAAGAGAAAGATTGAGATGACACGTTGGATCTCTAGGAGTCTCACTCTGTGTAATAGGTGAGAGGCGGGTATTCATCTACCTTGAGAGAGCTAGGCAGAATACTCTACATGGACTTCAATGAGACTTCAGTAATTACTTATTACTGCACATATGGATGAGATTGCCGACGAGAGGACTTGAGGTGCATGTGGCTCTTCCTCCATCTGAAAACCACCTCCATCGTGACTTCAAGAACATCCTCACAATGCACCAAGACAAAAGTCTCATTACATGTAATTATGGACTACCTACATGGCCCCAATCCTCCCATTTCTGCTGCTGCTCGCACTATTATTTCAACAGGAGAACCAGCGTATGGGAGAATAGAAGGAATAAAATTGGGGTAAGAGAGCAGGAGGGGGCTATTACCTGAGGGCTGACACTGAACACGGCCACTGACGCTTTACTGCGCTTCCATTTATGTGGAGTGGCTCACTTGTGGGCAGCAATTACAGACCAAATGATCCAAACTGGGCCTTGGGATGAAATAGCTGGATTGACTGAGTGACTATAGCTCTTCTAGTTTTCTTTCATTGTCTACTCGAAATTTCACCATATTCTATAGTGGAACAGGGCAAGATTGGCACTGAAGAATGTTGCATTTCTGCATAAAGATGGATGAAACTTAACACCTAAATTAACTACTTATCTTCTGCTCTATGATCTTAAAATTAAAAGATGTTTTTATATATTTACTGAACACTTTTCTCTTTGTGGTTTAATCATCTGCATACTTATGATCCATTCAAGAATGTTTTGGCAGTAAAATTATGAAATATGTGTTAATTGTAGATTAGGAAGTTATGATTACTGATACGTACAGTGTAGCTTGTTCACATTTGTTTGCAATTATGAAATATTAATCATGACACACTAAATATTAATTACATAATAATAATCATAATCACATTCGTCATCTCCTCTTTATTTCCGAACCGCTTTATCCGCATTAGGGTTGCGGGGGGTGTGGGAGCCAATCCAAGCTGTCTCCGGGCCAAAGGTGGCCAGTCGAGGCACTAGGAGACGGACAACCATGCACAATCACGCTAATACCTAGGGGCAATTGAGAATGCCCAATCAGCCTACCATGCATGTTTTTGGAATGTAGGAGGAAACCGCAGTACCCAGAGGAAACACATGCGTAAAAATACTACTAAAAAAAATATAATGTTAATGCTGATAAGGCGGCCCGGCGGCCGAGTGGTCGGTCCACCCGTGTGACGTTTGCATATTCTCCCCAGGCCTGCGAGGATTTCCTCCAGGTACTCCGGTTTCCTCCCAGATTCCAAAAAACATGCATGGTAGGCTGATTGGACACTCGTAATTGCCCCTATGTATGGGTGTGAGTGTGCATGGTTGTCCGCCTCCTTGTGCCCTGCGATCAGATGACCACCGATTGAGGGTTTCCCCCGCCTCTGGCCCAGAGACAGCTGGGATTGGCTCCTGCACCCCCTGCAACCCTATTGGGAATAAATCCGTTCAGAAAATGAATGTATACATGAATTATGATAATGATTAAAAAAATACAGGCTATAATGTGTTCTTTCCAATGCATGCAAACATATTTTATATCATACAGGTAGAGGGAGATTACATATTTAAAGTCTCACAGACTAAATTATCTATAAAGGTAGGTAAAGTATGCTGTTATACAAGTGGTACTAAGAAATATTTTAGCTGGGTTTGAATAAATCCTGCCACAGTCACAGGTCCACATTGCAGTATGAACATTGAGCAATTGTTCTTTACCCACACAGGGCTGTCATCTTAAATTTTGGTGACAATGTAGTGACAAACGTAATTATTTTTTTAAAATAATTTTCTCATATATAAAAAGAACATAACCAATGAAAGACAAAGCCAAACATAGTAGATTTTGTAACTGTAAGACCGCCGGGGTGTTGAATGTTTAACACTTTCACAGTGTAATTTTAGTTCAGACAAATGACATGCAGCAAATTATTTAGCATGGAGAGAGAGGGCTTGAGCTGTTCCAAATCTGGTCATAGACCTCAACAGTTTTACAGGGTTCATCTAATGAAAGCAAGGGTATTTCAATGTGGTTCATCTGAAGTTGAGCATTAAAGAGAGCAAGATGTGTCTATGCATGCTTGCCCTTCTCTCTTCTCAACAGGAGTTTGCCAGTGTAAAACTGGTGCAACAGGCAGGACTGACAACGACAGACTGAAAGGACAAAAGCGCTTTCCTTGGCTTCTTTTCAACATGTCACTGTGGGAACAGCATAATCAACCCTGTGTCACTACCAGCTGCTCCATCGGGACCATGATAAAATAAACAACATGCAATGTAGGATCAGGGATATTAAGAGGGGAGACAAGTGGCTAGGGAAGAAAGCGATACACTTGTGTCTGCTGTCAAAGGAAAGGAGAGCTTGAGCCACTAACTGAGGGTGGAATGGTAATAATGAACTCCTCGTGAAGTGGGATTACTTGTATACACCCGATAAATATATTACATAAAGTTCAAGCTCAAAGTGTGAGATAAAACCTGACCTTTACACTAATTCACATTTACACAAAGGTGCCAAAGATGTGTCGATACCAAGATTCTGAGTCAATTTAAGATGAATAAAACACACTAAGAACCATATTAACAACTGCCCAATTGAACAGAGCCCAGGTGGTAGAGTGGTCATATAAAAGTTGTGGGTTTGATCATGTGCCCCCTCCCTGTCATGTCCTTGAGCAAATCCTGAGACCTGAGTTTCTCCTGACAGTGCATCCGTGGAAGTATTCGAGACAATATTACCTGGATTTAAGTCGCGAATGATGTACAAGGTCGTTTAAAGAGAGGTTCTTTCTAACATTATCTGTCTGTGCGGTGGCAATACACCAGCCAAGCATAGATCTATGTTTTCCTCTTTGCAGACAGATCCATGCTGAGTGCATTTGAATTTTAAATATCCCTGTCAAAGGTTGAATTGTTTCCAATGTTTCACGCCCACACCAGTTTTTTTTAAAATGCATCTGTGTACGCCTGTCCACCAAATCGTCAACATCCAGTCTAAAAATGCCTGTTCATGTGATCTAACAATGCTCCAGTCTACATTTGTCGTAGGGACCAAACTCAAGTCCACCTCTGCTCTCTCCACTGAGTCCAATGTCTTGGCCCTTGCAGGCTGGAAGAAGAAAATTAAGTATCATTCTGTGAGCTGTCTGGCTCTCAGAAAAGGGCCCATGTCCCAAACAAAGCCATGGCTCGCTGCATCTTTGGAAATGAAGAGTAAGATTTCACATCCCTGTGAATAAGGTTAGACATTAATCCAGCAAATAGAAGGGAAAAAAACATTCTACAGGTTGCTTTCTAAGCTTCTTTTGTGGGAGTATTTCTTTGTGTTGCAGTGTCTCCTGCTTGTGAATAGAATCGCCCATCCCCTTTTCCACTATGTCTATTGAAAAAAATTGGCTTGTAAATACAAGCTATTAGAATATTTGCGCAGATGAGTAACAAGTTATTAGTTGCAATTACTGGTCAACTATTAGCCTGGTATAATAGACTGATTAGGCAGTGGTCCTTTCAACTTGTGAAGAAGTAATTTGAAAGACAGCCTACCTTTGACAAGGCAAAGAAAGGCGGGCTTTATTCAGAACATATCCGGCTATTGTACTAAGAGACATGTTATAATGGGATTACTGGCGAGTGCAATGGACTGATGAAATAAATGGCGAATGCATCATTTTGTGTAATTCGCAGGTACTGGAGATGAGAAGAATCCATAGTTACTGAGAGGACACTTCAGACTAAAATGAATAGGGAGTCACATATATGTATAGATTCATTTATACAGTGGGACAAATAAGTATTTGGTCAACCACCAATTGTTTGGTACACTTTATTATAGTAGGTATATGTCACAAGACCTACATTTGATCAAATTTATAAATTGATCATATATGCTGTTATGGTCTGGATCCCCTGAGGTGTTCATTAATCCTGTTTTGAGATTTTGGAGATTCACACTTTTTTTTTCATTAAAACATGTATTACTGAAGATATTGCAAAAAAAACTCAATGAAGTATTATTCTGGTACATGTAGTGCAGGGTATTTGTCTGATAATATAGTAGTTTTTAAAAAAAATCAAATAAAAGGTCTGATGTTTTCTGAGGACTCACCTTTTGTCAATAAATGCATTAATGCATAGAAACTATTGTAATACTAATAATCATAAATATAGTAACCGATAGTGTTGTGGTTCTTTCACCTGACTTACGTGTGAACAGCGTGGGATAGATTTCCACTCGGTTCGATTGTGAGTTTGAATGGTCTGTTTTCCGTTTGGCCCTGTAACTGACTGGCGACTAGCCTTCGGTGTAGTTCACCTTTCGCTCTAAGTCAGTGCTGCGGTGTACTGGGGCCTATCCCAGCTAACTATAGGAACCAGGCAGGGGACAACCTGTATCCCCAAACTCGCAGGGCACAAAGGACACGGACAACCATTCATGCTCACACTCATATCTAGGGGCAATTTAAAGTCTTCAAACAGCCTACCTTGCATGTTTTTGGGATGTGGGGGGGAAACTGTAATACCTGAAGAAAACCCACAAAGCCTGGGAGAACATGCAAAATTCACAGAGTAGGAACCCACCTGATTGAATAGAAAAATTCTTAGTATCTGTTTTAATTGGATAATGTCGGACAGGGCGGCCCGGAAGACAAATGGTTAGCGCATCAGCCTCACAATTCTGGGGTCGAGGTTTTAATCCCAGATCTGTCCTCACTGTGTGGAGTTTGCATGTTTACCCCTGGCTTGCATGGGTTTTTTTATGGGTACTCCATTTTTCTTCCACATCCCGGAAAAGTAAACATCCAAGATGCTAGCCAACATTCAAGCTGTAACCATTCGGAACTACTCAAACTTAGGGAATGCAGAACACAGATGGACTTACTTGGGCAGCAAACCTTTATGAAAATCCTTAAGCATCGTGAGCAGGTATCTCAGGGTCACAAGTGGTTGGCCCCTTAACGTGACAGTCTAACAACTTAGCCCTTTGCAAAAACATGCAGGGTAGGTTTGTTGAACACTCTAAATTGGCCGTAGGTTTGAGTGTGAGTGTGAATGATTGTCCGTCTCCTTGTGCCCTACTAATAATTAGTATGAGGAACTGATTGTGGAAAATTTGGCTCAGACATTATGTTATCTAGTACGTATAAATATAGTACTCAAAGAAGTATTTTCCCCATTTCCAATACGTGACAATGTTATCTAATTCTCATTAAATAGTTGGAGCAGATTTTTGCATTTGAATACTATACTTATTTTCTTACTACACAATCATAGAGGATAGCAACCATTTGGAATCACTATAAAAATTACCAAAATATTAAAAAGATTTCTAGAATTAAAATCATACGTTGTTCTTACATTTGGTGTTAATTAAACATGTGTTAAATAAAAAATCTGAAATAGCCCTCAACAAAAATAAAGATATGCTTACATTAATATTGACCTGAAGTCTTTAGAGGCAACAGCTGCAGCAGTCAGCTGGGATAGGCTCCAGCACCTCCCGCAACCCTCGTAACCCTAAAGCGGTTCAGATAATGAGATGAGATGAGCTGCAAATTTGTTTTCCCCAAGTTGTGTTTTTATTTAATAAATAATACTAAAAATACTAAAATATAATGAATCTGTTGTGTAGTTAAGATTTTTGTCTTCATACTTAAGCAGCACTTATTCAAAATTGCATGTTAACTGCATCATAGTACACAGTGAGACCAAATGCTTTGAACTAAATCGACTCTTGGGAGGAAACATCATTAACAAATATGTTTATTGACCGGTGTGCATTGAAGACTCAATGGACAAAACACAAAAGGGGTAGTTAAAGGGGCAGGACACACAAAAACCCACTGGGAGTATACAGCCCATGCTGATCAATGACCTCATCAAGAGTCAGTTTTGCTTTCAAAGGCGGCATCACCAAAGAGCAACGGGGCTTTTGCAGCCCCACAGATAACAACCAACACCAGACACCCAATAAAGAGACTTCCACTTCATTTAAAAGCAATTAATATTCTTGGCTGGCTGGCAAGATCGCTTTGGTGTGGCAGGTCTGTACACGCCCCCTGCACTGTAATGAAGTTGACTGCTTAACTTTGAGTCTGTGGCCAGTGTTGGCTGCCTGGGTGAGAGCGCCGATGCGCAGTGGGACGTAGTGTTTAGATCACAGTGAATGGGCCTGTCTCACAGCCCAATGCACCCCAAAAGAACCTCCTCTTCTCCATCTTTCTCAATACACGTCTTGTTCTTTCTGTCACCCTCTTTCTGTCTATCTGTCCTCTTATTCTTCTCTACGTTTTCTCCCAGCGTCTATTTTGGCTTTTGTTTCCTTTTTTTTCTTCTGCGGTTCTTTCTTCTTTTTTTTTTTACCTCTCATCTTCAGTCAATATCAGTCAGCCTTCAATAGGAGCAAGGATTTAAATAGTCAGCCTTTGTAGTGTTTGCTAATGATTGTCCCCTTGGGAGAAAAAAACAAAAAACTATTTTTTTTTTACTTGGACAAATTCAACCTCCCCTATATTAATGTTTCCCCACTTGATTGCAAATATCTCAAGGCACACCACCAAATGAGAATTTTCTAATTTAAACATTTATGACAATGCATGACTTCTTTGAGGGTAATTTTCAGCGTCACACTTGACCATCACTCATACACACCAGTACACCACGCCTAAGTCATTGGTAAACACTGTTCTATATCATGTGGCCTTGCATTTTCTCTAGGAAATAACCCATACGCCATCTAAATCCTGTTTAACCATTCATTTTGCTTGAATCTTGTGAAAAAAGTTAAGTCGCAAAATAAAAATCTTGGAAAGCATTTATCAAAAAAAAAATAACTGCTTACCAGTAGAAGTTTAGTTTACATTGCCATCAGTAAATTGGATTTGATTATGTGGTACTGCACAAGACTGTCCTTTATCAATCATTTTTAGGTTCAGGCAAGGTTTTGAAGTCATCCAATATGGCTTTGAGGCCATACGCTCATAAAAAATAAATGTAATTTAAATTTAAGCAATGCCTTGGCTAAAATTTTCCGCAAAGTGAACGGGGTGCCCAATTAGTCGGTGTGCCTTTTATATGCTCTAAATTCAAGATTCTGTTAATGACAGCTTGACTGTCTGGGTACATTGCTTTCTAAAGCGCTATATTTATATAGTGAAAAGAGCAGAAGTGACTGACACAGTGACTGAGCGCATATCATGCTCCAAATGCGACGACATTAGCAATCGACAATGACATTTTCGTCTGCTACCAGTGACCGAGACAATCCGGATTAGAGCAGAAATTAAGGAAGACAAGATCAGTTTTACAAAAAAATGTACTTTTTTAAAACATTTTTCAGATCCAAAAGTTGTTATACAGCATACACAATTTGAAATGATCAAAAAATGTATAAAATATGGGAACATTTATATAAATTGCTTCCCCTCTTTATTGAGGGGAGGTGGCTGAAGAAATTAGTTTGATTGGCTCCTGGAGGCCTCCTGTGTACTTCAGGGCAAGGCTGAGGAAACAGGAGAAACTATGTCTACCCTGTTGGATAAAGATGCCTTGGTAGTGCGACCCAAAATCTGAAACGAGTGGCTAGGGATAAGGAAGAATACATTTTCCCGTGTAGGTTGTTGCCCTTGTAACTTGACCCTTCTTGATAACCAGGAAGGAAAAAAATTGAAATACTGAATACTGTTGCCCATAGAGTAAAACCCTTTATGTCTTGTCAAAGCTTATCCAGTATGCAATATGTTATGTTAAGTGGTGTACTTACCTCTGGCATGTAAGTGAAATAAAGTACATAACCCAAATTACCTTTTATTTTCTATAGAAAAATAGCTGATTCAACCAAATGGTCAAAGGTCTATCATATATTCATATCTTAACGCTTATTTTTAAACGTAGTCTATAGAAAATTGTGAACATCTATTTGTCCTTGGGGATAATTGAGAGCGGAGACCTTGTTTAGCAAGTTGAATGGAAATGACAAGTGCATTAGCAGTCACTCGCCTTGTTGTTTAGTAGGCTGAAGGTAATGGAGAAATCAATGAACCACAACCTATACGCTTTTTGGCATTAACTATACTTACTAACAAAATAATTTCCAGGAGAAACACTCATTCATTTTAAGTACAATTACAACCTTTCCAGGAGACTAACCTGTATAAGAAAATGAATCCAAACATGTTGGAAATGACATTTCTTAGCAATGTCAACAATGTGGGGGAAATTGATGAGCTAAATGTTTCTCTCTTTTAGTGTTGACTAATAGCTTGTAGCTGCCCGTGGGCCTCAATTAAATACAACTTCTAGCACACCAATCAGACACTAGCAACTACTGGACCTGAACCTGCTCCACTCACGGTCCTGAAACATCAAGACCACATGATCATCTGAATGCTGGAAATCAGGATGATTGTTCTTGTTACTAGTATGTTTTTTATTTATTTATTTATTTATTTCATTATCCATTTCCAGTTACACTCATACTGTTGAATGAAAGTACTATTCAAATATTTAGCCACTCTCAATACTAAATGAGATAACCAAATCATGATCATAGTATTATTAAAAGTCATTGTAGTACTTTATTACAATACAAAGCCCTCATAAGTCTGAAAATTGTTAAATTATTATTTCTCCCCCAGTGTCATGTATAATTTTTGTTCCATTTTTCTCTATTTAATTACATTTCTGTATTTCTAATGTTGTGATTTAAGACTGTCAAAGAGAACAAACTAGAACAAAATACAGCACACTACAATCCAAAAGAGTAATATCAATACTTCAAATCTTATTATCAATATGCTTTGTGACAACAGATCCATAATCACAATAATGGTCTGAGTTTAATGTTTGATCAAGTACATCCTTGTGGGAAGAACCTTGTTCAACAATCTGGGGAGAATAAAAATTGTTTCAATCATTTTTCTGCTCTGTAATTATGGAGGAAAAACATCAGTAAAAGACCAGCATTACAGAAAGTAGATGACGGTACTGTGAAACGAAAGAGAACTGTTTCAGCCAATCAAATGAAAGCATTTCTGATTTTCTGCCATTGTTCGTGATGTCAGATAAGACCAGCATTTCCGAAGCTATTGCGACTTGCCTGTTGCTAACATGCAAGTCCTCACTTAAGTGGATCTTGAGAAAACAAGAATGGATTTTGTCCAACTTATTTAGCTGAAGGTTGGTCTGTGTTGAGAACAGATTGGTGAAAAGGTGTCATCTTGGTGGGTTGGAACGAACCACCTGCACGCACTTGCCCCTTTCTGGAATCAGTTTGACACCTGTTGTGTATATAGACAAGCGCAAGATTTGGGATAGGCTAGACAAAAAAAATGGGGTCAAAAAAGTCAGGGTTTACATTACTATTCATGAACAGTGCATAGTAACTATGCGGCCTATTGCAAAGAATGTCTAAACATCAGAATATTTGTTATTTATATGGAAGAGTGTGTAATATAAATATGTAAGTGGAATAATCAATTCTTCCTCACATTGAGTTCTTTGTTGCGTTGTTCAGATTGACATGCTGATTCTTCTTCCAATGAAGACTATAAATCCACTGGTCGACTCGGCTCACTATGTTAGTCTCCAGCTTTTCAAAATCCCTTTTCCTTTCTGAGCTAGGAACTTGATCTGCATTTTTATTTTGCCTCACAAAATATGCCCATGGCCTTCTCGGCTATAATTACACATTCTGGTTAGGCAGTCTGTTAGTACCCTCCAACACAAAGGAGTCTCTGGGTTTACTTAACAGACGTCACATTTGTCCCAAAATGGCAGCGCCCATGAGCTGTTTGAAATTCAATTTAAATATGATTTTCTTTTCTCTGTTATCATGTTTCTATGAAATTTGTGATTTGCATGTTTAGCAATCATCTTTCACATAAATGTAATTTATCCCATTTTTTGTCTGTTGCCTTACGTCTTTTACTGTTGAACTCTTAAGTGTTGAAATCCTTGATGCTTGTTGTTCTATTGGTGTCGAACCCTGAATGAAGCTTTTTTTTTGTTTCACTATGTAGGATCAAGGTTAAATCACATGAGTATCAATGGAATTAAGCCATAGTTTTATAGGTTATAGTGTGATTTTGTTCGTAGATGTGCATGTGCAGTCAAACATCGCCACTATGTCCAATTTTACTCATTAAATCGGCTAATGTTTGGATTTGAAATGCAGATATTTGCAAGTTGGGTATGAATAGACTCCTGAGCTCTCAGACCTGACTGCTTTATGTAAGGGACCTAAACAATAGCTATTATAGTTTTCACAAACCTGGGCAGATGAAAATCCATCCTTCATTATTCATGACATCAAACAAACGGGACTGGGGCCCAAAGCGGGCTCATTTGCAGCTGAATGTGCGAAGGGCTGTGGAGACAGTGGCCTGTTTAGCATGTGTATGTGTTGCAGAGGTGGTGGAGGGATGGAGGAGGAGTGAGTACCAGTGGGCCACAGCTGGTGTGTCACAGTCCCAACCTTCTACCTGCTGCTATCACAACTGACACACTGAGGCCAAATCAAGGGCTAATCTCACTGAAGTTGTTGTTCATCCATCAACTGCTTTTTTTATAAATCCAGGTCTAATTTGTCAGTTTGTCTTTTCTTACTGCTTCCCAATTCAAACCCTCCTAATCCTCTTTTCAAAAAGAGAACATTCAGTGGACTACATTAAATACCTGACCCTTGAAGCATGGCAGGTCAGGGTCAGTTCCAAAGGCAGTAAATGTTTAATGATGCACAGTTGTCTATTTTTCTACCCATGTTTTTCTCTTGGTCTCCCTCCAGTTAGTTGTACATGCATGTCAACAAGAGTTACTTTACTTTCACGATGGCCTTCTGTGTTATTCCAGATTTACACTTATTTTCTTCCCTCTCTGCAACTCCGAGAAACCAGCAGTGTGTTTACTCTACCTGGTTTACCTGCTCCAGGAGAACAGCCTGGCAGCAGTGGCAATATCAGTCCCCATTTACCCTGTCAGCTGGCTTGTATGTTGTGTAGTTGTCATGTCATTTTTTCCATATCTCTCAAAAATTGTCTGACCAGTTGTGCGTGATGGCTCTACCTGTGTTTACATCCAGAAATACCTGCAGCAGAGCAGTCAGTCAGCATCAGCAGCCTGCTAAAGAGATAGGCATATACTGTCTTTCTGTCAGAAATACTTTGTCAAGACTGGCATGGGTAACCTAGAATTGCTCTATGAAGAATTGTTTTATGTTCTTCTTAAATGTAATCATGTTTCATATAACACTTTTTGACATCTTGACATCAGTTTTCATTTTTGTTTCTGATTTGCTAAGTACATACTATACCTGGTTGTGGTAAAATGGGCAAATGTCTCATTCATTCCACTGATGGAATTATGTCTATCATTTATTTTACAGCTGGGGGTAAATGACAATTGTTTTTATCCATGCCCAAAAAATCCAAACAAATGGAATGGGGAAAATGGAACGAATATTATACCGAAACAATTCAGAACTGACAGCTTCACTGTTCCTGGGTTCATATTCAGGTCGGTCCACCTGTGTGTAGTTTGCATGTTCTCCCTGGGCCTGTGTGGGTTTTCTCTGGGTACTCCGGTTTCCTCCAACATTCCAAAAACATGCATGACAGCCTGATTGGAAACTCTAAATTGCCCCTAGGTATGAGTGTGTGTGAATGGTTTTCTGTCTCATTGTTCTCCGCGATCGTCTGGCCACCGATTCACGGTGTCTGCAGCCCGAAGTCAACTGGGATAGGTTCCAGCACCCCCCTGACCCTTGGAGGGTGAGAGGTTCAGAAAATGAACTAAGCACACATGTATGTATATAGTGTTAGTTGTAATGAACCAAAACAACATTTGTAAACCATAGTATATAGGTTTTTGTGAATATAGCTTTATCCAAAAAAAATGTATAGCACTAAAATATATAGTTTGTTTGCATACAGATTACGCTTCTTGAAAACAAATAATGGTCGTTGATAATTTCCATGTTAATACATGATAGAAATTATAACATTTTGCTGTTGACCAGTAGCTAAATGGTGGGGAAATTTTGCAATCGTGGCCTTGTCATGTTTTAAGAAAACAAATACTTGTTTTACCCAGTTAGGCACAAGAAAATATATGTCAATATAGGCCAAAGATGTCCTTTAGTCTTGAGCCTCAATGCACTACACAATAAATACAATGCAGATATGTTCAGTGTTATACGTCTGTGACATTTTTTGTCTATACTGCATTTATTCACCACAAGGCAGGTATGAACATTTCTTTGCATTCACAAAAGCCTAACATTTGCAGGTCACAACCAAATAATCAAACTGAATGTATCAACAGCCCTGAACTCTCTCAATGTCCACCGTTTAACACAATCTGTACACAACACCGACATTTTCCCTCATTGATTACATTCATTGTATTTTCTTATGAAAACCAGATTGTTCACACATAAACCCAAAGATAATCAGCAGGGGAAAAGGAATATTACAACAAAAATTTACATTCTGTTTTCCACTTAACGTCTAAGGGCAACTTTGTATATAACAGTAAAACAGCTCAAATGAATTGCTTTGCTGAAGGACAAATTTGAAAAGAGAATTATTCCTAGCTTTGGGGGGGATAGCCAATGTACAAGCAACCTACCACAAAATTAAATCAAACACACAAAAACAAAACAAAAGGACATACAGGTTGTGTATTTTCGTTTTGGGGATGTTTGATTTCTTCTGACATTTTGTAACTTGGGACAGTTTTTCCTAACCTGGATATTTCGTATGTAAAACCCACTAAATTAGATTGCGAGTGACTGCAGTCCAATCCAAAATATTGGATCCAAATGGTGAGCATATGTTTAATATGTTGCTCAAAAAGACTGTTATTCTTCATTACAGTAACATTTTCTGACAAAGTATGTGATTCGAAATTTTCTCTTTCGCCAACTCAATTCAACTCAACTTTGATGGCAAGACATTTCTTTATATTTTAGAACATTTTACTGTTGATCTTAATCTTCTATGTGTCAGAACAAAACCTAAGACATGTTAGTACGCCGAAGCACGACTTTCTGCTCCCCAAAGGCTTCAGTGAGCAAGAGAAAAGATTGCTATCTGTGCTACTGCTCCTTGTCTGAACATGGTCCTGAAATCCCACATGTTCAGTCAGTATTTAAGGCTCACTATGGACCCTGCTGGGTGCTGAGCTTCTCATAGAATTTCACCCGCAGCCATCATTTTCTGAGACTGCATTGGTCCACGTGTCCTCCATCTGCCACCCGGAGGCCGCATCTCTATGCCATGCAATCACAGGGCAAGGTACAACCTGAAAGATGTATCGAAATTCGATTCTAATTCTATTTCTTAGTCATTTAATATTCTAGTTCCTAGTTTTTTTTCTGAAGAAGATTAAAATGTCTGACAGGGACAAATAAGACCATTAAAAATATGCTATATAATTCAATTAAAGGTTTGTTTAGATTCAGCTGCAGATAATTTAGAAAACAACACTATTATAATATTGTGCTTTTTGGTAGTATTAGCTGGTTGTACAGCCTGCTATATAAGCAATGTGGGGTTATTTTTTTTCTGTTTATTTTTTACCCGGGGTCTTCTTGGCAGGCAACAACGTCAGTCTTGCTGTGCCTTTATCATAACATCATCGTCATAACTCTGTATCCTTGTGCAACTTACATCACCTCACATCATATCAGACTTGACTGCACGGGGCAAGGAGATAAGGCAGCAGAAATCCATTATTTGCCTCAAGATGATTTGGTTTGTAGTCCGCAGATTTGGTGTGATTGTGGAAGTGGAACAACGAGAGTCACATTCAAAATATGCAGTGTTATTTATTCATTTATTTAATTTTGGATCAGCAACTCTATTGATAACTGCTGTTATTGGACTACCGGAAAACTAATAAAACATGAATAAAATCTGGGATCTATCAAAACTTTGGTGTACATAATTTACCAATATTTGTGGTGTTGTCCTGTTAAATTTAAAACGCTCATGGTATCACCTATAAAATTGTTTGATGATGATGTATAGTTATTTATAAATGTATTTTTTTAGCATGAATGTATTTGTCAAACATAAAAATATATAGTACTAATTTAATCGAATTTTCCCAAATGATCATATAATTTTGGATATCATAACAATTATTGATTTGCATGTGTGTTGTGTTACCATAGCAATGCTTGCTTGAGTGAAGGCAACCTGTCGACTGTCTTGGAAAAGGAAACAAATGGTTTTTGAATACTTATCAAGGTCAAATTTTTGCATCATGTGCACCTGCATTGGCAAGTGCACGGCATGATCTTGTCTTCATTTGGGAGCTAAAATTAAAAAAGGCAGCTGGCCAATCAACAGTAAACACTACTAAAGTGATAGTAACATTTAAACACGAAAACACTGCTTTGACTCATGTTATCATATTCTTAAAATTTAATTGTTGGTAAATTTCTTATATTTCCTTTATAATTTATTATGTTTTTGTAAGACAACTGCTTATTGGCAATAATGTTAACAAGGTGACAATATTGTATATTATTATAATTCTTATTGTCAGATAATATGTAATATACTCGATTTGATAAGTCATCAACATGACAATGTTTGTATTTGTAGTGGTATCTTAAGTACTTCAAAATTCAACAACATTATGTGTTACTATTATTATTATTAGTAGTAGTAGTTGTAGTATTACTACCTCTTTAAACAGTTTAAAATTTAAATGTTGCAAATATATTTAGATGGAAAAATCGTTGAGCAGAAATATAACTTAATTTGTGAATAAAAGTCATGAATATCTCAAAATAAATTGTACAATTAAAAAAAACATGCATTTCAGTCAGATTTATTTTTTATTAAAAAGACAACAACATTTTGGACAAGAATAAAATATTGTTTTCAATGACAATATGAACTTATAAACAAGCGCATACAACACTGTAATGTGATATATCATACTGTACACATCTTTACATATATCAATACATTTTTTATTCAGAAATAAATAAACACCACTGTTTGCTTTTTTAAGAACAGCATGTCTCGGCAAGAAAGTGCAATTGGAAGTATTGTAATCATTTTTTTTAAAAAAGCACAATGAAGGAGCTTGGTCTGAAATGAAGTACAATGATAAAACGGGTTGTTATAATAATCACCTGTTTGGTTTCAACGAATGTTTCCCTTAAAGTGCAGTTTAAATCGTTTTCAAGGAAGTGTGACATTTGATTTTTTTTTTTGCGTAAAATTAAAAAAAAGTCTAGGTTTTGGCTGGAGAATTTGAATGTAATATATCCATAGAAAAGCAAGCTTTTACAAATCAAGAAATATTAAAAATGGGAATACATTTTAAAAACATATTTTTATCACTGCAAAAAATAACATAAATAAAAAACATATTTTAGGCCCAAATTATTAATTCAGAAAACCAGCACTGCACAACTTTTGGATTTCCAATCTTTTAGATTTTACTCTCTTCCAGAGCAACAACAAAAAAATCACAAATAACTGGTAATTAAATTGACTTGCACTGTCCAAAGTCTTATAAATAAATGTTGTGAATGTAAAATAGGATCGTTGTCTTTTCTTCTTCATTTTTTGTTTTCAAAAACGTCTCAGTCATTATTCTTGCTGGATTCGGGCTCACTTTGATCGTCAGTAAAGCAGACGTCCACGTCGCTATCATTGTCGCTCTTGAGCTCGGCGTCCTCAAACAGGTCCGCCTTGTCGTCCAACTTCTTCACGCTCTGCCCGGGGTGTCTGGATTTAACATGGCGCTCCAGATCCCTCCTCCGGACAAGAACCTTCCCACAGAAATCGCACCTATATGGTGTGTTGCCCTCTGCGTGTAGTCGAATATGCTTATTGAGGTTGCTGGGGTCCCCGAATGGCCTGAAGCACACTTTGCACTTGAGCGGCTTGTAACCCGTGTGAGTCCTCATATGGATTTTCAAGCCGTATTTCCTGGAGTATAATTTACCACAGTAAAGACATAAATGCCCCTTTTTGGGTTTACCCGTGCCCGCGTTGCTGGCACTGCCCGCGGGTAAGGGATCGAGCCTGGTTCGACTCTTCTCCGTGGCGATTTCGGACAGCTGTTGCGTATGCATGGCGATTTCCCGGTCAATGTTGGTGATGGTGCCCATATCTTGGTTTAAGGAGGGCGGCCCAAAGTAGGGCATGGACTCTGGATACTTGAGGAGATTGCTAAAGTGGAATTTAAGGGGGTAATATGGCGAGCTGTAGAGGAGCTCTCCGTTGTAAACTGTGAATGGCATCAGTGGGATGTTGCAGTCCCCACCGTAAGTCTTCACACCGTCAAAGTTGGGCAAGGAAAACCTTTCAAAATGGAGTCCCGGGTGCATGTGAGGGTAGCGGGACGGGGACAGGCCAGCGGCGTGCACGCGACTCTCGACGTGTTTGAAAGCTGATGTTTCCTCCACGTGAGGGAGCAAAGGGAAGCCTCGCAATGCGTTGTTACACGGGACCATGTTCGAGTCGACTATCCCCGCAGGCGCGCACTTGGCCGCCGCCGTATTTGCGCTCAGAGTCGACTTCATGTTTCCAATCAGTTTGCCGAAGGCCAAAGAAGCGCCCATTTTAGAGGCGGCGTCTTCTCGGTGCGCGTCGCCCACCGGGATCTTAGCGACGCCCGTGGGTTTGAATGCCGAGCGTACGCCCGGGTGGAAGCCCATGGAAGTCAGCATGGAGGACGCCGTGCCGAGGCCGAGCGCGTGTCCTTGGTTACGGGACGAGGGGACACTCATGTCAAGAGCTCTGTCCTGCTCATCGGAGCTGAGTTTCTTCACCAGTCCGGTTTTCCCTAAAAAGGGGGAGTTTAGGGACCTCCTGCCGGATTCTGAGATAGAAGAGATATTCTGAGAGATCCTGGGTGAAGAAGACGTGTTGGGGATGTCTCCGGATTTTGGAGACCTGCTGAAGGTCTCCGTGCCTCTGGCTTGCTGGCTGCTCACGAACCCACGTCCGTTGCTCAGGGCGCAGTGGAAGTGGACGTGGGCTTTAAGTGTATTGGGGTATTTAAAGATTCTCCAGCAGTACCAACATATGTAGCGCTCCTCGCCTGCATCAAAGAAAAAGAACAAAATTGGTCAATTTGGGTTTGCCTCTTGCAAAAATGTTCACAAGTCACAGACACGGACGCTCACATTCATCCTAAATGCAGTTTTTTTAAAGTGATAAACCATTAAAAATATATATGTTTGAATATGATATGGACGAGAAAATATTTATTTATTGAACTATTATACAAATAACAATAAAATGAATATTATATTCATCATTTTAATCTAATAATACGGTGCAGAACATTTATAAGTGCATTGCAAACGTTCTTTAAATATTATGATGACGACTTAATAAAAAATAAATACTAATACGATGAATTAGTGAAGTACTCCAGAACTAAAATGTCAATTATAAGCAATCAATAATAGTCTAACAGTGTGATGCTTAATGGATCAATATTATCAATTTGGCATAATTTAATCCCAGAACAAACATTCAGTATATATATATATATATATATATATATATATATATATATATATATATATATATATATATATATATATATATATATATATATATATATATATATATATATATATATATATATATATATATATATATATATATATATATATATATATATATATATATATATATATATATATATATATATATATATATATATATATATATATATATATATATATATATATATATATATATATATATATATATATATATATATATATATATATATATATATATATATATAAAGTTTATTTGTTATATTGTTTTTTTTTATTTGTTATGAAAGGGCACTTTTTTTAAAATAACTTTTTAACAATTCAAGACTGAGGCCTCAGGTTTCGGGAGGAGCAAACGTTGACAGGCAGTCATCTTTTTAATGACTCCCAGGCGAGTATTCAGTGGTTGATATAGATGTAATGATTTTGTAATCCTCACCCGGGCCATTGTTAACGGAGCCCATCAAAAGAGCAAACGCCCAGCCCAATCTGGCGATGCATTGAAGGCTCTACTTTTCCTCTTTAGGCTCTTTACCGTGGAAGTGACAGCAGCTGTGGCTTGAAATCGCAAGTCTGCTTAAACAATGACGCTGGCCCATCTGTTGACGCCTAATAATGGAAGCCAGCGTATGTCCGGGAGCCAATGCACGGTGTGCTGGGCCCGGGAATCAGGGCAATATACACCCCACATAAAAGTTAGCATTCATTGGCTCACAATACCTTAGCGCACCCACCTAATTTACCGTGAAGCGCTTGTTTTTTTCCCCCAATTTATTTGCTTTTTGAATAAATGAATTTTAATGGCACAGTCACATTTGTTAACCCCCAACGGAATTATCGGCCTTTTCTTTTTTTTTCAACGCTGCAAAAAGTTTCCAGTTTGTGTTTTGAAATTTTTATTGTGAAATTTGTGTGATCTATTACCCGTCGCATTGTTTTTTTTAATTTACTATGTCATTAAAAATGTTTTTCAAAACGAGATATTGCAACGGTGAAATCTTGACACTCTTTTGTTAATTTTTCTTAAACGGATTTACTCCAAACGAGCATGTGTTTTGTTCTGATTAAAGGATTCACACTAATCCCCTTAATACTAATACCAATATCACAATAGTGGAATGGAAGTATATAGCCTAATTAGTTATGCGTTTTAATAAACATAATTATTAATACGGGTACAATTAAACGCGGTTAACAAAAAGTATATTCAGTTTTAATTAATTTGATCGAATAACAATCTGCTAAGGGAAAAGGATAATATTTAATTGATGTAATTTATGGGTTGACAAGATGAGTTTTGCTTACCTTTCTCGTCGTGCGTGGGGGTGGCCGTCGTGGGCACGTCGTACCATTGCGCTAAAGCATTCGAATACCAAACATTGAGTTCTTCCCCTGCTGGAATTTCCCTCATCACTCGGTAAAATATCTTTAATTTAAAAAAAACAGGAGGGGAAAGTTAATCAAAAAGCCTAAAATGAACATGGGCGATGTAGAAAAAAGTGGTTGAATATTTACCTGCCCGCCTGGTAGGTCAGAAACGGCCTCTAGATTTTGTTCCTGACTGTTTCTGGCCGCTCGGATAAATCCGATCCAGTCCGATACAGGACAACCAGATTCATCCACAAACTCGTCTCGCACCAAACGAATCTGAGGGGGAGAGAATATACTTCATTCATTTATTTTCTGAACCCATTTTATATCATTATATAGAATAGAATTGTGAAAATTCCCCCCAAAAATACTCTAATTCAAACAAGCATTTTGGTCTACTTTTCTATTTCTATATATTGTGATAAAGTATCGAAATAATCAATTCTAAGCGTGTGTTTTCTGGCACCTTGAGGTGCTGCACTCACGCATGAGCCTTAATGCGTGTTTATCCGCTCTGTTGATAATTTCCTAAAGTGAATGACACACGGGCCTAATTGAGTTGATATGGGAAACGGATTTGAAAAGTGTCAAAGCGTTTTTAAACTGTTCAAGGATATTAAAGATTCAAGCGTGACATTTGACACGGAGATTGCACCTGATGAACACCCAAAAGCCCGGGGGCCACGCATTTAGATGCATCAATCACCACCACTGACAGCCTCAACAATAACTGGCTGAGATTCTGGATGCATTTATTGTGGTAAATTGTTATCTATTATTTCTCAATAATAAGACAGGGGTAATTAGCAATTTTAATGGGAACCCCTTTCCAAAAATATGTATTATTTTATATTTAATTCCTGGATTCATTTTTTTTTCAACACCCCGAGCCTTGGTGACATCTTTCAGTGGCCAGATTCCATTAAAATTAAACAACTCATCGGGATAACAGGCCCGCTAGGCAGAGAAATGTGAGGCTGCTAAGGGCATGAAACCCGCACACAGCAGGCCGGCTTGCCCATTAGAACGGTTAAGTAGACGTCCAGACTGACAAGTTGGTCACTTATTGGACGCAATTATTTCCACCCTGACAGGCCAAAGCGATGAATAAGAGAGATTGTTCTCGACAGTGTTAGTAAAAAAATGTATTCATTTTAATTATGAATGAAATTAATGCACATTTTGTACATTTAAATTGGACATGTATATTAAAAGCAACTAAAAAGTTGCATAAAATAACGTACGAGTAATGATGGGCATTTTTTTTAAAGGAAAAAGAGGTTACAGCACTTTTGACTTGTTTTCTGAGCAAGCAAGTGTAGCATTTTTTTAAATAACAGTAACAAATAATCCATTTATAAAAAATAAATTTTATTAAACAGAATAAAATACAATAAAAAAGTTACCTTTTTCTTGGGCCCAACTTCTTTGCGGTCTGACAGGTACTTTCCCAATTTTAAGACGCCAGGTACAGGACCTATTCGAAGTCCAGCTTGGATTCCGCAATCTGAAACCACACTGATGGTGGTGGACGCCCGGGTGGCTTGCATGGCGTGGGGTGAGATCAGAACCATGAAGGCTGATGGAAGCCGAGTGAGATGAGAGAGTGCAGGGAAGAGGGTTCAAGGAGGAAGAAGAGAGGAGAGTGAAGAAGGAGGAGGAGGAGGACCGGCCCTCAAAGTGACGCGCTGGCGTTATGCACCCCGCTTTTCTAGTGATGGGTGCATGCAAGGTAACCCCCTCCACCGCCCACCATCCACCCCTTTGGCCATCCCCTCCCCAGCCTGGGATGCGAGTGTGGCGCTGGATTAGGAGGAGAGTGGTCCTGAGTTTGCGCTTGGTGTGTGTGAGGGAGTGTGAGAGAGCTGGGCAATTCCAGCAGCTATGAGGACAGTGGAAAACACAGCGGCCTGCGTGGTCACATGGAGACTTTCCCTCACCCCGTCGCATAATGAATTGCTCCAAACTGGTCAAGGGACACAAAGGGCCAGGCGACCTTCCCATCCCCAAAATCCAATTTGTCAAGGGCAGAGAAAAGGGGGTGCATAATCAAAGGTCCAGAGCAACCATTAATCCTCAGCATGTGGCTTTGTCCTCCAGACAGTTCCGATATTTTAACTGACAAATCCCCTGTATAATTTATCCATAAATCGTCATCCCCTTCTATTCTTTCCATTCAGGCCAGTTTTTAGGAATCAATGGCTACTTTAAATCTACTCTGGCGGCATTCTTTAGGCTTTTATGTACTTCAAAGCTAAGTATTCTCCCCCTCCTTTGTGTCCTTACTTATACAAAAGGATCAGGGAAGTTTCGAGGACTTGTTAACTTCTATTGACTCTCGGCGTGTGCCGGCTTGAGATCAGACAGGTACTGAAAAGGAAGGACCAGCAGCAGGAGGAGAAGCGGAGGAAGGGAGATAGGGGGGGGGGGGGGGGGGGGTAGCTGAAACCAATCGCAGCGTCTTCATCATTTTGACTCA
The DNA here is from genome assembly GCF_051989575.1 of Stigmatopora nigra. Lineage (NCBI taxonomy): Eukaryota > Metazoa > Chordata > Actinopteri > Syngnathiformes > Syngnathidae > Stigmatopora > Stigmatopora nigra. The sequence continues at coordinate 4,737,235 of NC_135514.1, forward strand.
CACAAATTATCGCTCTTGTATTTTCCCATTTAACAATGTGCATTCGTCACTTTGTCTAAAGGTTCAGTTAATGTTGTAACCTATATATATAGAGAGAAAAGCTGCACATATTTTGTGTTGCCTGGATTGTATTGTTGCCAGGACAATATTTTTTGGGACGTGTGCCACATGTGTTTATTACTGCATGGAAATCAAAGCCAATATAAACTAAAAATGGCTGCCTCTGGAATACTTTCAAAAATGACAATGATAATTTAGTTACCAGTGCAACAAGGCCAGAAAAATGTTGACATTTAACCGGGCCACTAGAAAATTCAATGCAAAAATCATGCAGGATAATAATATAATAAATATCCTTTCCTACTATCAAAATAACTGCAGAATTAAATCATGTATATAATTATAAAATTAAAAAATATATATAAATGATCAAATTATAAACATTTTTTTTTAAATTCACAAATTACAATAGAAATGTTAAGCATTGAGTCTTTGTGACTTAAGTGGTTGTGGTGAATTAGACAATGGGGAGAAAAACATGTGTGGGTGAATGTGCAGAGTGGGCCTGCCAGTGTTGCTCCTTCCTTCTGTGCGCGCCTCCACTCAAAGACACGCGAACAATTTCATCAATAGAAAAAAAAAGGTTTGTGCCTGACTCTGTGTGTATGTGCGTTATTTATTAACGCATCACGTTCCCCTACTTGTTCTCATCCGTGCCATGTCCTGTTGTAAAGCCCTTCACTTCTACACAGTATCCCATTGTACTCTATTGTATACTGTTTAGGGAAGGACTTCATAAGACAACATGAAAAATACAAGTGTCAAATATAAAAAGCAGATTTGTAAGCAGAGGAGATGGAAAACTAAATAAATGTATATATGGTTTGACCGGCAATAATGTCTTTTGTTTTTTATAAGAAAAAGAAACATGAATTACAAAGTTGGATCTTTATTCTGTAACAATATTGTGGAGTCAATCAATTGTGTAAAGCTATTTAATTACGACCTGGGAAGAGTTGGAATATTTGAAGGGGTAGAAGAAGGTTTTATTGGTGCCTAAGCCTGGCTCTTGCCATTCCCTTTTTGAATGTATGACTATAAGCGGTGGGGCTCTGATTTAACTGGTTGGCCATTGATGAGCCATGAATATAGAGGAACAACCTGTCTCCAAAGCAAGGCGTAAATAGTGAGAGCAATGCCCCACCAGGGATCTCCATTCATGCTTAACTGACTACTTGAGCCGTGCCAAGGGTTCACCACCACCTCTCCTGGACTGGTTTCAATGGCCCACTATTTAAGACCTCTCCGAGCTCACAAGAAAACACATTTTTTATGTCGACCCATAAAACTTTGTTTGGCTCCATTCAAGAGAGTACCCAATCATTGTCCAACTTGCAATGCGGTCCATTTCTCAAAGATTCCCACGTTGTAGAAGAGGCTTTGTAAAAAAAAAAAATGAAAGAAATTAATTATTTCTCTTCATGGAAGAGGACATCTTCACATACATCAGTCACACCCTTCAATGGGCAACAACTTACTCACTGTGTTGAATTGAATGTGTCATTTTTCTGTCACAACGACGCACGACTTCAAATACTTTTGTTTCCAGGCAGTGTTATTTATTCTTCTATTTATAAGCCCACACTGCTTGGACCGGTTATGTTTCCCTAAGATTCCAGGGAAAGATACAAGGTGCATCATATCCAACCAGCTGCTTAACACGGGTGGGACATTAGAGCCCCCCACGTATAGTAATTGAGCTTGTATGGGACTCCCACCAGGTGACACGATTGGGATTTTAACCCGGACTAATATTCCAAATCCTATTAAAGAGTATGCAAATAAATTACACAGCAATGTGTGATTTCTATTCAAAAGTTTTGGCCATCAAAAGTCACTGGAAAGTTTTCTGGCCGGGTTTTTTTCATTGGTATTTCCCGGGTTCAAACTCACTTTCTCTCGCATGAGGAGACACGGACAAAGACGTGTGAATTGATGTGTTTCGGTGTACCTTATAAATTCATACCTTTTCTCACTCGAACGCCTCAGAAAGAAAGTGTCACTCAGGCCGATTCTCTCTGGTGTCCGACGCATTTAGCGCCACATCCATTTAAGCCGTTCATTCCTTGGCAAATATATGCAAGCAGGGCCGCGGATGAATAGAACAGCGTGTCAGCCGACTCTAATTGGGATTTAGCCACCAAAGCATATGCACAAAGTGACTGAAGATCACCAGTTTCTAAGAGAGTCACAACTTTGCCCTCCTTGATGAATACACGCAGTTAGTTCTCTCTTCTCAGGGTAAAAGCTGCATTTTAGCCACAGGATGAAGGTTAGTGACCTAGTTGAAAGTGCGGCGTGTTTCTGCAAAGCAAATGTCTGAGAAAAAAACAGCTAATGGCAAAGAGCTCGTTTTAAACATGTAACCCATTGGCCTATAAAGCACCTCATGTTTTCTGGCTTTTATATAAAGATTTTAATTGTTGCTGTTGTCAAATTTCCAACATTTCCATCACACTTTAAGCATTACATCCGTAGACGATCTGAGTCAGAAGTGAGATGAATTAGATATTTACATATATATATATATATATATATATATATATATATATATATATATATATATATATATATATATATATATATATATATATATATATATATATATATATATATATATATATATATACATATATACACACACATATATATATATATATATATATATATATATATATATATATATATATATTTTCATTGTGTGTGTGTGTGTGTGCGTGCATGCGTTTGTCTCGTGTGTCTGAGCTGAGAAGGAGCTCTCCATGGTTCCTTCTCATCTTCTATGCCAATGCTGCAATAGATATATATATATATATATATATATATATATATATATATATATATATATATATATATACACACACATCAAATTAATAACCTTTTTTGCTGATTATCAAGATTTTACTTTATTTGAACAAGAAAAAAATAAATAACATTACATTAACTAATCAGATTTTTTAATGGAGCGCTACTTATATATTGTAGTTGCCCTAACAATAATTAATTTGAATACGTGATTGTTTTTCACCCAAATAAAAAAAGCATCCTTTTATGTGTTTTCATAAGAATGATAAAGTGTTATGATTAAATAATGCAAAACTTAAAGCTACAGCAACTGGCGTATTTTTAAAAGACCAACTACTAAATTTGTTTACGTTTTATAGGAATATAATTTCATTTTTTTTCTTTCTTTAGATCTATTGCAGCATTGGCATAGAAGATGAGAAGGAACCATGGAGAGCTCCTTCTCAGCTCAGACTTACGAGACAAACGCATGCACGCACACACACACACACAATGAAAACTGGTCATTATAACAATGATAAATTCCATTGTTCGTTCATTTAAAACTAGTGTCTATAATTTCCTTAAGTCAAGCCTATAAGCATATATGTTCAATTATGCACCCTTCAGATTGGATGCACATTCATTAAATTGTTATAACAAAATGTGATCTAATGACATGAGCTTCCCCTCATTATGAGCACGAGTGACATTTCTGGGGTTGAATTAATTGTCGCCTGCAAGTATGAATATCTATAAGCAACACTGAGCTTTTGACAGTTTTGTTATGATCTGTATATTTCATGTAAAATTTGTACTATATATTGTACCAAGTGGGACATAATATTAGATCAACAACTGCCTTTTTTTGTATATACTTTTGCAGGAGCATGGAGGCCGAACCTTTTGTTTTTACCTTTTATTTTTCGTTCAGTGCATGGGCATGGAAATGCATGTTACGTTTTAATTTTGTCGTTATTAAATGTGTCAGATGTGTCATGGCATTGTCATATTTAAGAAAGCGTTTTATGTTTTTATCAATTATCCAAGTCATTGTGATGGGTAGGAACAATTCATGGTAGGATGTAGAATTTTTCAAATGGTCAAAAAGAGTGGATAATAACATTGTTTTGCCTTTCTTTCCGTTTCTCAGCTCAAATAGATTCGGTTTGTTCCAATTCTCTGCTGCAAGCCTCAAAATAAGATATTGAGCATGTTTGGCATATGCTGGCCAAATGTGATCGCTCTCAATCAAGCACAGAAGGGAAAGGTGTGGAAGTGGATGGAATGAGGACAGGAAACGGCTGTATGCTGTCATTTAGTTGCAAGGATAGAATTTGACCGATGGAATCTTGGGCCCTCCAGAAAGTGTCAGGTCAACTGCTTCAACCCTCAGGTGACTCTTTCTCAGTTGTGCATTTCTCTTTTACTTGCTTTGCCTTCCTATGCTACCGCAGTTGGATCTTGTGAATAAAATGAGAAGTAATTTAACATTTAAAGACATAGTATCTGTCTTCCTGTCTGTATCTATATCCTGGTAGAAGAAAGCAAGGCGGTAAATGACTCTTGATGACTTTATTTGTGGCTAAAATAGGGGTGTACGTTATACAAATATTGAGAGATCAATAATGAAATCACTGTTCCAGACAAATCCATTTCAAACTCGTGTGGGTCAAGGTCTGGCGCCATAGCAAAGGCCATGCTCTTTGGTTCAGGAGCAAAGGTCAAAGCTCACTGTCCAGACAACACGACAGTTGGAGGTGGATAAAGGGTGGAAGAAAGGGTCACTTTGGATGTCTAGCTATTTGGTCAGTCATGAATTGCACCAAGAGCTTCGCTTTTTCCCAATAATCGGTGATCGCCAGGGCACAAGGAGACGGACAACCATTCACACTCACGCTGATACCAATTTAGAGTGTCCAATCAGCCTACCATGCATGTTTTTAGAATGTGGGAGGAAACCGGAGTACCCAGTGAAAACCCACCCAGGCCTGGGGAGAACATGCAAACTCCACACAGGTGAACTGACCTTGAACCCAGGACCCCAGAGGTGTGAGGCTAAAATGCTAACCACTCAGTCAGCCAGGCCGTTGAATAGACAAACTTGCACTATTTAACTTCAAATGTGTAAAGATCATTTTTGTGGTAGTTCATAATGTTTTGGCCGTGAGGGTGTGACTGAGTCCACAGCTTGGTATAGGTGCACTAGTTATAAGTACAGATATATACATTATTATTCACCATTATTTTTATATCTTATATAATAGGCTGATTGGACACTCTAAATTGCCCCTAGGTATGGGTGTGAGTGTGGGTTAATGGGGATAAAGCGGTTTCAGAAAATGAGATGACATGAGATAGCTATAGTACCTCCAATTTTCATTTTTCCATCTCATCCCACCGCCTCAATCCCCTACTTCTCTCGAAATCAGCTCCACTATTCCAACACAAATTTGGCTATTTCTGATTTCACACCTGTGGAATCTTAAACTTTTGAACCAAAGTAGTGTTAACAGTTTAATGTGATGTCACAATATTACATCAATGTTGTGGGACCTGTAGAGTTGCATGTTCCATCTTGAAAGTAGCTACATCTTCAAAAAGGAATATGTCATTTACATTCATCAACACTAAGGTTTCAACATGTTCACACTCACACCGAAGTTTCCACTATGCTACTGGGTGTTAGACATACATGAAAACCAAGACTCGGAGAGTCAGAGCAGGGCGTAGATGTATAACTGATGTGATCTGCTTTGATGGGACGAGGGACTTTAATTGAATGCCAAGCAGAAGCTGGAGGGTGACCTGATGAGGGCAGTGGAGGAACAAAGAGCCTTTGCAAGATTTGACACAAATTAGTACTTATTAGTCTAGTCTGTTTTCAGCGCATTAAAATGAAGAGAATGCACAAATGCAGGGGAAAAATGGAATTAACTACTATTGAGGGGAAAACGGATGCAAAAGATGGGGGTGGGCATGTAGTCTGAATTTTACAGTTGACATGGCACATTGATATGAGGGGAGAAAATAGTGGTCAGGCCTGCTAAAGGGGATTATCTATTGTCACCTAAAGCATTACTTGATCAAACATTTACTGCATACAGCACACAGTCCTTGCAAGCTGTCCTTTGCAAAAAGGACAGTACTGCATCAGCAAAAGGGTCATATCATAGATAATTATAGATCCAAACTATGCAACAACAAAAAAATTAAATATATATATATATATATATATATATATATATATATATATATATATATATATATATATATATATATATATATATATATATATATATATATATATATATATATATATATATATATATATATATATATATATATATATATATATATATATATATATATATATATATATATATATATATATATATATATATATATATATATATATATATATATATATATATATATATATATATATATATATATATATATATATATATATATATATATATATATATATATATATATATATATATATATATATATATATATATATATATGTATATATATATACATACACATGCTATTTGTGCCATTGCTAGTGTTAATTTTGTTGTTGTAATAAATAAGTTTAGATTTAAATTTTTTAGTCAATAAAAAGTTTTGAGTTAAAATATAGTATAATACAACAATAACAAAAGAATATTCACATAGATGAAGTAAATTTTCTCCTTTTTCATTTCAATCAAACCAACTCTTGCCTTTGCTTCAGACACAGGTATTTTAGTTAGCTGGCATGTTTCGATGGAATCTCTCGTGATCAAGATGTGTGACAATAGAAACATGTCAAGTAACTCAAATACTTATTTGTCTGTGAAAATAAAAGAAAAATGTGGGTTTATTTAATAATTTGAAGTGAAGAAGTTTGAACAAAATTGTATTGTATTGTGCTTTTTATTCAAATATTAAAGGATTATTGCATTCATGCTCTTATTTGCAAACAATCCTATTTGAATTCAACCAATACATTTGGATTTTTGATTCACAAATTAAAAAGGTCCTGAAAGATACAGAGTTCATAGGACCTATTATTAAATGGTGAATTACAGGTAATGTTCAGCTTCAATAACATAGTAAGAAAGAGCTGGACTTCTCGGTAAATCTTCAGTTGTGAGGCTCACGTTCTGCCCAGTCTTGCCATCCACCCGGGTAATGCTGAACACTGAAATGGGGCACAATGTAATTGTGAAATGGGAGCTAGTAATTGATGGGTTAACCATGTTTTTTTCTTTTTTTAAAGTCCTAATTAGTTAAGGTTTTATGTAGTGTATTTCTTACCCTATTAAAAAACAACAACAAAAATAAATAATTTATTACTTCACTTCGGTATATTTAAATCAGAGTATATCATTGAGTTAGCTTTTCATTTAAATGAAATAAGTAATATTTATTTAACAATAATAGCAGCATTACTGAGATAAATAAAGTAAACTGTAAAAAGTAGGTACTCTAGTAATATCATCAGAAATTCGGGAGGAATCTTACTCATGAGCAAGATAGCTAAGAAATGCGTAGATAGGATGTTAGCCAAGTTTGTGATGCAAGATTATCCCGCAAAATAAATTACCATTATTATTATTATTTTTTACGAAAGGACACAACCCCCCCTGTTCTCCACCCGCATCTGGAAATGACTTACACTCCCCTGTGGTTTCTATATACATTTTAGAGGCTAATGATGTTTGTTGTAAATATTCCATGTTGTAAAATGTGTGTCAATAAGTCTTACTCTTTGTATCCCAGCTCAGAGGCTATATTAATTGCAGTCTTGCTCCTGATGCCTCGCCGGCAGGTGAACACAATGTTGTCGACTTGCTGAGGCATCTTACTCCCATACTTTTCAGTGAACTCTTCTGGACTTAATTGCAGAGCTGTGGGCAACTCACCCACTGCAAAGAAAAAAAAATAACACACATGATTAACCCAATAACAGTAAAGTTGTGGGCCGAACCACCAGAAGTGGCTTGTACCCGTTTCTAAAACGTAGATACCTGACTAGCCTGTACGGCTCCACGCCCTTGTAGCCAATATTTTCAAGTAAAAGACAAACAACACTTACAGGGGAGATTAATTGCGCCAGGGATGGGGCCATCTTCTCGAAGCTCCACTGGTTCTCTGACGTCTATAACGAAAGATTTGCCTGCGGCCAAAAGTTTCCTTAACTGCTCGTAACTCACATCAATGTTTGGTGGCATAGAACTGAACTGGCTGCACCACAACTCTGGAGCTGAAAGACAACATATTGAACCTGCGGTAGACATGTATGCGTACAAGTGCACATACAAATAATGGGTAAAATTACAGTGCAAAGATTTAAACTCGGACGGCCTGGCGGATGAGTGCTTAGCGCGTCGGCTTCACCGTATGGGAATCTGGGTTCAAAACCAGGTCGGTCCACCTGCGTGGAGGTCGCATGTTCTCCTCGGACCTGGGTGGGTTTTCTCCGGGTACTCTGGATTACTCCCACATTACAAAGACATGCATGGTAGGCTCATTGGACCCTCTAAATTGCCCATAGGTATGAGTGTGATTGTGAAATGTTGTTTGTCCCTTGCGATTGGCTGGCCACCAACTCAGGGTGTTCCCTGCCTCTGGCCCGAAGTCAGCTGGGGTAGGCTCCAGCACCCCCGCGACCTCCGTGAGGATAAAGCGGGTTCAGAAAATGAGATAAAATATGAGATGAGAAATTAAAACTCACTTGTGCTGACACGTCCAGTGCTGATAAATCCTGCCAAATGGATTGTCTCACGAGGCACAAATACACTAGGAAGGACGCGACTTTCACACAACAGTCGTGGAGCGACTCTGGACAATCTACTAAACATCCGGAGAGCCATGAACTAAATTACTTAATCGCGTCTAAAAAAATCGAATCTTCTGAAAGAAGCTACCTATATATGAACTATGCACTCTATCAAACAGGTCCACTATCTGCAAAAGGAGCATGCGCACTACACAAAACGATTCACGCTGACTTAGGGCAAAAAGCTCACAATACTTTTTTTTGACAGAGGCAATGATAATTGGGAGTATCCGATATGATATGAATCATCAAATGCATTCACAGATATACAATGAATGAATCACACTATTAATAGGATTTTTATTTACTATTTTAGGTTTTTATTTTAGTATTCATTACTATTTTTGATTTTATTGTTAGAGTTGTGCTTTGCTAAGTGAAATTAACGTTGTATTTGGTTCCTTGCTAAACATATTTCAGACGTCTGACTCATTTATTCCTCATTCACCTAAACTTTGCAACCACTCAGGAATGATTCGAATTTCTCGAACATTTTTTAATAACAGGACGTTAGTGTTTTCTAGTTTCCCATGAAACTTGAACGCAACGCTGCAGTTTGCTATATTGCTTCCGGGTGCGTCACGTGTTTATGTTGATATTTTGCTAGTTTAGACTATCAGTGGGTGATATTTAATGTTATTTGCATGTTTTAAGTTCGTTAGCCATACAATTGCATTTCAGTGTACTGGAAGAACACAGTCCTGTTAATTTAGGCGTTTGGTCTGGTGGTGAAAAAAAAAACAACCTGTGGGTAGTCGAGTTAGCATCACTGATTTAGGCTAAAATTGTCATTCAGTGGAATCCTCCAAAATTGAGGTGAGTTCCACAACTTCCCTGTTCATCACTATAGAATTGTACGAACAAAATGCTTTTGTGTCTCATCTGTGTCTTCGACGCCTATATATGTTCCTCAGTCGTTTTAGTATCGCGTGAAAGCATTTTTAAAGTCATCCATTGGTCATTGCCAGAAATGTTATATTCAAACCTATCCTATCCGAAGTTATCATTAAATGGAGAATTGTACCTTCAATATCCCGAGATCAGCAGTTATTGTTGGTTCACCTGCAATCTAATCAAAGGTCACCCTAGACTATTGTAAATTAATATCACTTGGAAAGTCTGCTATATATTAGATTATTAACAACCATTGTTAATAGATCAATTTTTTTTGCTGCGGGCTGTTGCCAAGTTAGACCCTGATTTGGTTGCCACCCAATAGCAGGGCCCAATGAGACTAATATGCATGCATGCACACAATCAAACTTAGGGACAATTTTCAGTGATCAATCAGCCTACCATGCATGTTTTTGGGATGTGGGAGGAAACCGGAGTACCCGAGGTAAACCCACCTAGGCAAAGGAAGAACATGCCAACTCCATCAGGGATTGAATCATCGATTTGAGAATTGTGTCCTGAACATGCTTCCAACATGCCACCTGTCCTTAAGAAATATTTTTAAAAAATGAACATAATCAAATTTAGTTTGAAGCTTTTTAGCACTTTATGTCCAGCTCTGGTTTGGCCTTTTCTCATGTTCATTTTTATTTGGATCTTATATGTAACCCAATGGAAAATGTTTCCGTGCTTTTAGCATGTTTTTCCAAGTAGAAATTAGGTTTGTGTTATTTTTTTGGTTTATATTAACACCCTCCCCCCATTTAAATCTACAGAGCTCCAAATGCGTCTTAAGGACCCCCTGTCCACGACAGCCGCCAGCATGACTAAGCGGACAAATAAACCACGGAAACCTCGAAATGAAGAATCATCAGATGAAGTCAGCGGTAAGTCACAAAAAAACAACATCACCATTCTGCAAACACATGGGTATAAAGCAAATAAATAACTAATAATAATTAAAATTCTAACAAAAAAACCAATCATTTGCATCAGCGACGGGGTTGATCCAATACAGTATCAGCATTGGGTTCTGATATTCTACTTTTCTGAAAAGAGATCTTTCTCTATCAAACGTGATCTTTGCTGGGAAGATTTAATAGATAGGCGGAGATTTCCAATTTGTTATATTGACTTCTTGAGTTGTATTTCTCAACATGACGAGAAAACCAAATTGATCAGCAAACAGCAACGACTGGCTACACTTCTTTATCTGTCATGACCACTTCCGAATCACTCTTTTGAGCAAATTGGCAGATTATATCTATGCACGCTTGCTAACTACTTTTGATCTCAAAAGGAAATCATTCAAATGAATTCCTCCACATTATCCCCATGCAAGGTCAAAATCTTGTAGATGTATGTGCCAAATGATCTTTTCACTTATAAGTTAAGTCAGCATGCATCCCTGTTTGTTTTTAGTGAGCACAAGCAGAGCGGGTCCCACCTGCTTGGGCGACAGAGCCTCCACTTTCGAAGCAGCCGCATCGGTTTTTATCGATTCTTAGCTACGTGCAGCCATTGACCAGGAAAAATGTAGGCTTAAAATGTTTGCGTCTTGATTGTGCTTTAAATAAACAAGCAATTTTTTTCTAAAAGTGTCGCATGTACCAAAAAAAAATGACGGTGGGGGGCATTAAGCGGTGACACTTTGTGCACCGGTCAATCATAATATAACAAAAACTAATTTAAATGAACTTGGATTACGATGCAGACACACTCAACAATAAATTTAATCTAACCTTACACTAAACCTAATTCTAATTTTGTTTGGCATTTTTATACCTTCTCCTGGCCGGGTTGGCTGTTTGCCCCGCCTCCACCCTGAGTTTCAGATGCAACCTATCGATGGTGATTTGCTTTTGTATTCCCCTCAAAATATTCCCAAAATGATGCACACAAATGTCCCCACAATAGGAGCCAATGGGAAGTAATGTATACTACTCCTCGTAACAGCGATCGCACCGCCATTTGCGCTGAGTGACGAGAAAAAAACACTGAAAAAAATCCAACGCTCCACCCAGTGCTCGTAGATATCTGTTATACACGACAGAGACGTGGCAAAAAAGTGGCTTTTTCTTATCTCTAAATGTTTTTCGTATCTAGAGATAATTATTTGCTCTAAATTTTACTCGTATCTCATAATGCTCGTATGTCAGGGTGCTCGTATGTCGAGGTACCACTGTGCTTGACCCATTCAGCCTCAACATACTGATGTTGAACCTGGACCTCAATGCTGAACTGAAACCATGATAACCACAATGGCTATTGCCTGAGACATTTATTCTGCTTTACCTAAATGCTTATTTGCTTTATTTCTTAAACAGGGTTGACTTGCCAACACGTGACAAAGGCAGTGGAATTGAACTCAATGAAAAAATCTGTGTTGTCCAGTTTATGGTGGGTATGTTGTGACTGTCTGAAGGAACGCACTATGATCACCAGTGAGCCAACAGCATTTCAAGACATCTTGGTCTGCCTCAAGTGTGGTTTCCAAGTAAGAGCTCAGCAATAAAGCTAATTGCATATCATATTATACATTCAAAGACATAACCACAAAAGCTTTCTTTTTATTCAGTGTTTCTGAAAATGTCCATGATTAATAACAACGCATAATGAACAAGTTTGTTGCAGAAGGAAACATGCATAATTACTATCATATTTATTACATTAATCTTATTCTTAAAATTATTGTAACAATAAATTGTCAAAAAAATACCATGTTATTGGACTGGATTGACTTTCTACTGTCTTTTACCCATTCCAATTCTGTTATTTATTTATTTCCTTCATTGCCAAGCAAAACTTCATATACAGTTGGATGGTATATTTTTACAGGGCTGTAACCACTCAGGGGTTGAACATGCTACCAAGCACCATCAAGCTTTTCATCCCGAGTCTCATTGCATCACCATAAGCTTGAGCTCCTGGAAAGCCTGGTGAGACACCTTTTCATTTTCATACAAAATGCACATGCAGGATGCCAATGAAATTCATTCCAAGCTGAGAAAATCAGAAAATTATGAAACTCAAAACACTTTATATCTTCTTGTTGAACTTTCTTTACAAGAATGTATCAGTAAGGTCATGTTACACGGTTCTGACTGAATCCTTTTGAAAAAATAATATCTGAGGGTTAATGAGTTTTACATTGAAATTCTAAGATTATTTTTTTCTGCTTTGCTCCTCTTTTTAGGTGTTTTGAATGTAATGAAGAGCTCTCCACTCAATGTAACAGAAAAATCCTGGCACAGGCCCTCGATTTTTTACAAAAGCACTCTCTCAAGGCAACATCAGGTAAGGCGTTTATCTCACAAGTCCTGCACTTAATTGCAAACACTTATGCTGCAAATTGAGTGATGGTAGACTACAGTAATAGAAAATGTAATTATTAATAGAAGCCCAACACAAAACCAATCCACAAAATTAACGTCACTAAGGTGTTCTCAATAACAAGGAAAAGGTCATAGTGAAGTACAGTTTTTTATTATTTGTCAAGGAGCAAAATTTTATTATATTGGTATAGTAAATACCCGCCACCTTAGTGAGGATAAAGCGATTCAGAAATTGAGATGAGATGAGATATTGTAAATATGGTGGCCCGGCTGATGAGTGGTTAGTGCGGTTGGCATCACACTTCTGGGGTCTCAGGTTCAAATCCAGGTCGGTCCACCTGTGTGTAGTTTGCATGTTCTCACCTGGTTTTCCGTCTACTCGTGCCCTGCGATCAGTTGTCTGTTATCTCACCCTTTTGCTACTGTGACATTAACATTTCCCAAATACGGGATGAATAAAGTTATCTAATCTAATCTCATACTTACCAAATAAGAACAAGAATCCGATCAACATGTTTTGACGTAATTACGAATAGTCCTCACACCTCATTGTGTATTTTCACAAACTTAATTTTATATTAAAAAGCTCCATTAAATGTTCCAATTTATAAGATTCTGCCTTATAGTACTTCAGTATTGTTGCTCCCCCCAGTGGTTAAAGTCATCATCATTCCTTAATTTCACTTGTCTGCTTCAGTAATTAGAAGAAACTCGTTTAGCTGTATCATTCTTCTTACTTATGACAAAAAACTTTTTCATGAGTAATATCACATTTACTGAAACTCAAATAATTATCAATATATTTAAAACGTGACTAAGTTTGAGTATATTTTATAACATGGGCCTTCTTACTCTTCCGACGCAATAGGCCACAGGGTAGGAATGCACATTGATGCTGGTCTTGAGCCAGTCTCACAGCCACAGCTGAAGAGTTACAGGAATGATGCTCTTGTGGTCACCCACCCTCTCTGTGCATGTCACATGACTGCACACATTAGTGAAATTAGGGGCTTGAGTGATGCTTTCCCGGCTGGGTTCCCTGAAGAACATGAGCAGCTGTGAGGGGCTCAGACCCCACTCTGTTATCCATTGTCTTTTCCTTCCTATCGTTTCCCCCTGGTTTCTCTATTTTTCTTGCCACCTCTGGGCCTGTGTGCAACACTAGTGGGAGACACGGTCCTGATGTAGTTACAAAAACTGGATCACTCTACGCAGCTGGAGTGTGCTTACTTCTATTATGAGCACCAAATTGAAGATAATGTTGGGAAGAACATTAAACCAAACATCCTTCACATTTTAAATGTTGTTATATTTTTCTGAGTAGACTAACCTAACCCCTAATATCAGTACAGGCTAATGAAAGAATAATTGAAAACTAAATGTTATTGCCTAAATATATGCCTGATGTAATTTAGATGTGTTTGAATGTGTATAATATTGTTTTCTCTTTAACTCTGAGGTACCGAGAACCATTTTTATAAACAAATTAGCACCAGGTATTTTTAGAGAAATGGGAGATGTTTGTGGGGCTTGAGGGGAATTTTTGCTTACTTAATAAAACAATGTAACATATAATTATATTATTGTTCTGGATTCTATAATGACGTTTCAGTAGATGAGTATTATACAAGCCACCACAGTAAATGTATATGGGAATTTAAGCTTTTTGGAAGAGAACACAGCATGTTCCCACATGTAAGTTTAAATGTAGTCCCTAATGCAGCTTTACTAAACCACCAATACGTGTGGACAATCTATATCTGAGCTGGATCATCCTTGCGTCTCTTTCTATTGTATAACTTACCTGTCTCCTTTCCTACCACCCAATTGTCCCACACCCGTTGGACAAATCACTATAGAAATAGGCAGCCATTACAGTACAGAATAGGCCATTTTTGTTGAGATGCTTGTAAAATTGCATTTGGTCTGAAGGCCAGGTTTTTTGTTTCATGTTTTTTTGTTTGTTTTATTTTTTTTAGATAGAGTTATGTTGCTCTCTTCCTAGGCTCCCCAATCACAAAGGGCCCCTAACACAAATCGTTTTTTTTTTCTTTCTTTTTTTCTTCAGAATCTACAATAATAACACTAAAAGTCGATTAACTATGCTCTCTCACCATCAAGGTCCTTGGTTCAAGTACCGGAGTTCCAGTATAAAGGCGATTTATGGTTTTCTTCGGGGGGTTCGCCTGTCCTACGATACAGCTGGGGTGTCTTTGTGAAGTAAATGAAAAGGTTCACCCCCTTTTAATCGAAATAAAACACTTTCAATTAGAATGCCGTAATTCCATATTGTTTTATTATGTTTATAGAGCTGTTTAATTACGCTCCTGTGTAAATATATATTTGATTCATTATACTTCTTAACATCTGTTATTACATTTTAAAAAATGCTGGCTGCCAAATCAGTATAAAATATATAATATTTTGACGTTTTGTGCATGGATTACCCCATTTTCGAAATAAACTATACATACAGATGACCCGTTGTACCCTTCCGAATTGGTAAACTATAACAATATCTATCTGTTAAAAATGTTCAACCAGTTATTATTATTGTTTTAATTTTTACAATTAGTGAACATTGTATTTGAATTTTATAAGAAACTGGACCGATTAACCATACATCTTTTAGATATGACATATGATCTTTTTTAATCCTTAGGAGTTTTGGCTGAAATATTTGCCTTCATATTTTATTTTTTTTATTCATTCACCTTTGAATTGAGAAAATTTAAAAATTATTTCAATGCATTTCTTGATTATTGTATTACTGTACACTTGTGTCTTTGTATAGGCGTGAAAACAGTTATTATTGTAGTAATACGTAATTGTGTAATAAGGGTGATCCTGAATTGCGGTTTTTAAATGATGACAGTTGGCCATGTACATTATCTGTAAAATTCGAGGGATTACTGTAATAGAATCCTCTAGTGCTTGAACTACCACAAAAATGAGAGAATATGATCTTAGGGGTATAATTAAGTTCACAAAACAATGTTGTGTGGAACGTTTCATTAGATTAACTGATCAAGTTTCTATTATTGTGCTAAATGTCTATTCTCTGACAGATGACTTTGGCCGATTGCTTCGACCACCAAAAGTTAAAATATGAAATGTGCACCAAGCTGTTTTTCTCACTTGTCTAGACGGGTCAGTGGCCAGTAAAAGGCCTGTCCCCTGGTGGTGCTTTCATGGAGGTAATCAAGGGTGATCTTATGTATCTTAATTCCCACCACTGTGCATGAAAGTAGGCCACCGTGTGTTCACGTCCATTTATGTTTGTCTGTATAAAATAATCCATCAATATCTCCTCTTGTATAGTTATTCTCTGAATATTACATCAACTTGCTATCTTTGAAAAAAAAAATAAGCCAAATCGTTTTGCATAGAATTAAATTCACTTGGTGCACATACTGTTTGCATGTGTATGTTTTAGTAAAATAACGCTGAGCTTGTCCGGCCTCAGATGGCAAGGAAGCAAGCTTTTTATGCCCTGTAGTCACAACAAATTAGTGAATTAATAAGACATTTGGTGTTGCTCGTCTTTCCTCATGACTGCTTGCTCTGCATGAAGGGAGATGGCTTTGCTTTGCCGCACTGTAAGCAAACAAGGAAGCAGAAGCCTCACTTTCCAAATGATGGTTGAGTAATCCCTTGAATTTCGGGGATAATGTAGACCAGACATAGCCATAATCGAAAAACCGCCAAGTGGGATCACCCCTATTATCACTACCATACTCCTTTTTTTGCGCTTATACAAAAATACAAGTACACAAGCACAATTACCAAGTAGTGTATTTATTTTTTTAAATGTTACAGTTATAAGCATATGAAAAGACTGTAATGTATGTATTAATATATAAATATAATCTTTATATAAAAAAGTAATTACTTTATTCCGTTTTTATAGATCTAAAACAATGTTTATTTTTTAAATATATTTTTAAATTTTACAAAATGATTTTTGAACTAAAAACAGAAAAAAAATGGATTAAAAAACTACTGTGATTGATTTAAAAAGTGGAAAATCAGGCAATATATATATATATATATATATATATATATATATATATATATATATATATATATATATATATATATATATATATATATATATATATATATATATATATATATATATATATATATATATATATATATATATATATATATATATATATATATATATATATATATATATATATATATATATTGTTTATATATATATATGTCTGTGTCGATTTGTCTAAAAGTTTACAATTCCTGTTTCTTTGGATGTCTCGTGAAAATGAGCAGGGAGTTCATTAGGTGTTGGTTTTGTTGGTTTACATGCATGCATGTGGATGAGTCTGAGCACTGTGGTGCTTTTCTTCACCCCGGGGAAAGGCTCCACTCTCTGTGTTACTGTTGCCTATACTCGTTGGCTGAGTAAGAAGGGCCAGGTGGTGGTGCATAGTGCGGCACAGTCAAGCGTGGACATGGCGCATGCTGACATTTGCCATCGTTGATCGCTGCAGGGAGAGAATAAATCTGCTTTTCCATATGCTTGTGCTCATTGCAACCCTTCCCTCCACCCACTACACCCCACAACTGTCCTCTACCCTCCCACCCCCAGTCTCAACCAGATGGCTCCGTGAACATTGTTTACCTTGGGTGGCGGTCCCAGATGCAGAGTGTGTCCATAGGCATCCCCATTCCGCCCAGTTAGTTTCCTAGTCCCTCTCCCTCTTAGCTAGTGCCAGTTTCAACTCTCGTGCTCAAGTAGCATTTTTGCTGTTGACTATATTCCATATATCCTCACACACGCTACAGTAACTAGACATGCTGTCTTTTCTTTGTAGTTAAGGTCATACTTGCATTTTTACTTGCCACATATTGTGTTAATGACAGTGTGGAAATGTACTTTGTTTTTCTGACTAAGGTTAGAGTTTCCCTGCTTCAACCTTGTGTGTTCTGACATATGGGAGCTCCCTTATGGCTTCATGGGTTATCTGCAAACCCCAGATGTTGTCAACACAGTAGGCCAGATGTACTTAGCACTACTAAGTGATATACTTTTACAGAATGTCATCCCAACATGCTTAACCTCCAATTAACATGTTTAATTCAAGCCGCATCGTTTAATGGACAATAGTATTAGATACCACTGAGAATTACCTTGAAGTTACACGTTAGAAGGATGTGAGCCTCTTGTTGAAAATGATTTAAAATATTGTTATATTTTTCTTTTTATTTCTTGTTCGAAAGTAAAAATTACAACATCTTAAGCTTCTGGTAAGTAATTTCTGTCATTACAAAGCATCAGATTCTCATCAAGATACTTATTTCATTTTTCAAATTGAATAAATAATACAATAATACAAGTACACAAGTAGAATTAGCAAGAAGTGTATTTATTAAGGCGGCCCATTGGATTAGTGGTTACTGCGTCGGCCGGCCTCACAGCTCTGGGGTCCTGGGTTCAAATCCATGTCGGTCCACCTTTGTGGAGTTTACACGTTCCCCCCGGTTTCCTCCCACATTCCAAAAAAACATGCACGGTTGGCTAATTGGACACTAAATTGCCCCGGTTGTCTGGCTCGCTTCTGGCCCAGAGTCAGCTGGGATAGGCTCCAGCACCCACTGCGACCCTAGGGGAGGATAAAGCGGTTCAAAAAATTAAGTGTTATATTACAATTATAGGCATATGAAAACACTATAATGTATTAACATCTAAATATGATCTATAAAATTAAAATCACAATGAAAATAGTTCCTCTCTTGATTTAAATAATAAAAAACTGGTTATTAGAGCTATACTCCAAGTCCTCTTTGTCAGATTCGAGAGGCATTTTTCTTACAAATATTGCTGTTGTTGTTGTCTTGACACAGTCAAATTCAATGGCTCTGTCATCAGTCTCCTTCAGAGTGGCGCAGCTTCATGGCTGTATCTACGGCGTAAATCCATCATAATGCTGGATCATTTTTTTTGCATTCCTTGGTGTTGGGGTGTCTTTGTCCACTTGAGAACTTCACCTCACAAGAAATTATTTTTAATTATTCCCAGCATACAGATCGCCACAAAACGCTTACAGCTCCAGAGATGAAAACTGTTCACTTTCTGTGTCTCATGTTTAACTGTGCAGCGGAGATCCTTAACATGAACAAGATTCCTTCCAGCCAGTACAAAAGAACACCACTTATGCCGCAGTGGCGTGCTACACGTTTAGCATATCAAGGATATTTAGGAATCCAATGCAGATGAGAAAGAAAAAAAACAATTTGTGATTTGTGATGGATTACTTCAGCTCTCAAGCATTATAAGTGAATGTCAATTACATATTGTTTGGTCTGCAAGATACCCAGACTTCATGCTTGTCATTTCTGTAATGGGAGGTTATGTAGGATTGTATTAATGTTCCATCACTATCATCTAACATTGATGGTAAAAACATTTAATAACAACAGTGATTGACTTATCATAACGATTTTGCCTGGATTGTGATATGCTAATACTAATAATTCTGCTGTTGTCTGCACCACAGTTTGTGGGCACGTGAACACTTTCAAAATAGAAAATAAAACGTAATTTTAAGCATAGCATTTGGGACATGTTTCAAAATTTCTAAAGCTATAACAATCTGGAAGTTTTTAAGTAATTTTCTGTACATTTAACAATACAAGAAATATTATCACTTTTTGTGAAGTGTTGTTGGAGATAATTAAACTGCTGGGAGTGACAGGGAAAAGCATTGCTTGTTGAAAAGTTTTTAATCAACACGTTAAACCATCCAATCCATCACCAATTTCTAAAATCATTTCATTTTGTATTTTTGTTGTTTTCATATTTTAGCAACATCCCCCAAGATAATGAAGTTAAGAGAGGAACTCTCTGATGATCATGACCTCCCGAGAGGCAAAAGCTCAATTGTCACCAGTGTCTTAACTCCTGTTAAAGGCATCAATAATCTCGGCAATACCTGCTTCTTCAATGCTCTTATGCAGGTTGGTACATTTCTAAATCAGTTATGCTTTGTCAAAGGTTCGAAATACTTTGGACTCCATAGTTTGATATTTCCAAATTACCCATAATGTGAATTTCAACCGTGAGTGTTACGAAAGGTTTGCGTCTAGATGTCAAAAATTAATGTCTGATAGCACCTTAAAAAGGAAAGCCTCGTAGATGTCTAATATGTCCGACTGGCACTACACAATATTTATATGCATTCTACAGTCCTGTCATAATTATTGTCCTCCTTCACAAACTCCTTTTTTTGGGCATTTTTCCTGCCATAATGTGTCAGATCATCCAACACAGTTTTGATATTTTTTCCCCCTTTCATGGGAAAAGAACCGTTGATGAATTTTAACACTAAAACTGGGAAACTATGTAAGTAAAACTAAAATTGCAAAATTTGGGGAGAGAAATACTTTTTCAGACCACAGTATATCACACGTCTTCACAATAGGCACATAGCCCTCCCTCATTGCAACAATAATCATTTACATCTTAAACAAGACTGAATATATGGAGTCACTGATTAATTTTCCAAGCTCGCTCTATTGTAAATTTACGTGAAGCTCCACAGTCCACTTATGTGATTGGAATGAAATCCTGCAACCACTGTAAAATAGTTTGAAGACCCCTGCCTCTCATAGTCAAACCAATGTTTAAGAAGGTTATTGTTGGTCAATTTTGACATAGTTTTGGGGAGTTGGGTATCGTAACCCAAGTGGTGGTATTTTCCAACTATAATAAAACACTTATTTTTTCTGTGTTGGCTTTTACAAAGCATATATTGACTTTGTATGTACACAGACGAGCTATTGAGGCTGTACTAAAATATATTCAATGCAGTGAAAAATACAATGCAAACGTGGTCATGTTTACCTGCCCACATGTGTGTCTTTCGGTTGGTGTAAAGCATGATCACAATACAATTCAACCATAAAGAAACCCTAGTCTCTCTCTGGTTATGTCATGGTCACTGTAAACTGACATGCTCCTTTAACAATAAACCTGTTTTTTTCTGCCATTTTGTTAATCACCCCTGCGACCTTCCTCTTTGATTGAAATTCGAGTGAGCGGGCTTTACTTGCTATTCCCTCTTTCACTTACTCTTTTTTTTCTTTTGTATTGTCTCCTTGAAAACTGCAATCTTCTTGGTCAAAACATGTAATTGTTAGAGGATGAGCTGTGTCTGTCTTCACAATGCCAGCTCCATTGTGCCTTTTCCATAGCAACTGTCTTCATTGCCAAGATGTGACCAAACAAATCTCTTGTGAGCAAAAGAAGATCTTCCCTCATAAGACTACTCCTAATATATCTTGCTTCATTTTAAAGGAATATGTGAGAAAGTGACCATAAATCCTTCTAAATTGGAATATAAGTTCACAAAAATATTAAAAATTACCACATGGAATTGCAGCATGGATGTTTAGATTGGATATTATCATGTGATTCAAACATAAATGATATCAAAAAACTATTTTCTTCCAGAATCTTTCCCAAACACACATGCTTATTGACCTCATCCAGGAAGTGAAGGAGAAAGGGTATAGACTAAAGATCTGCCCCCCAGTTGAAAGCCATCTGGTAAAACTTCCATTTTCTTTTCTTGACTTTTATATGCTTAATTTTTCTATTGCTAATTGTGAAGTTTCTTGATGCTTGTTTAACAAATTGTGTGATTGTATTACTGATAATGTTAATCATGGAAAAGTAAAAATCTTGATGACAAATCCATGCCTCCCCGGTTTTGAAATTAGATGCGCTTGTCGGCAGACTTTCAGTTCATAACAGGTTTAGAGGAAGATACTATTTGCGACTGTGTGACAGGGAATATTGTCATTTCACTTGTTATTGATTCATTCTGTTAATTGGCTTACTTTGGCACGAAATATTTATATTTACTTTTGCTAACTGGTTGACAATCATTGACATAGACATCAAAATAGAAATCCTGCCACCTTATTGTGTAAAGGTTCACTCGCCTGACTTCAGGGCAGGCTCGATTCCTGGTGGTGGCCGTATGATTGCGAGAGTGGATGGTCGTCTTTCTGCAGGCGTCCTACAGCGGACTGACGACCAGTCTAGGGTGTAGTCAGCCTTTCGCGTGAAGTCAGCTGGGTTAGGCTCCAGCAACTCCCGCAACCCTTACGAGCATGCGTGGTATGAAAGATGAATGAAATAGAGACCGTCATACTCAATCACGAGAAAGGAGGAATTATTCTACACAACATTTGAAAAAGTGTGTTGTGGATAATTAATGCACATGGCAAAGTCATGAACAAGTACTGAGTATCATTTAAGTATAAATGCTCTCAAGCGGATTTTATTATACAAATGAGAGCATTTGTTAACCAATATTATTGTGAGGTCCTTGATGAAATTTTATTTTCTAATGAGTGGAAGACCTTGAACTATGTTACTTCAAAAGTCCTGTAAAAATTTAATTTAATTCTATTTTTGCAGGCTCCATTAGTAGCAATCCTGCCCAGTCCAGAGCCCTTGACGGCAGCCATGTTTCTCTTCCTTCAGTGCATGAAAGAACCTGGAAAAGGTCCAGTGAATCCAAAGATCCTATTTAATCAGCTATGCCAAAAGTAAGACTATTTTTTATCCTTATTGTTCTTATTTGTAGGGATAGTAGCATTAGCAGTAGTTTTATTAATAGTTGTAGTAATAGTGTGATCATCATTTTAGCATCTAAGTTACACACTAAGAAATGTCCCCAATATGCGATTTTATTTTGATATTGTGGGACTGTTGCCTGAACTGGATTCTGGTTTAAGCATGATACATTGCAGCAGTTTGGTATTTCACTGTTGTGCAGGTGGGTGACCGGGATATTTGATGCTGGGTGACTAGGTACATCTCTGGTGCGGCTTTGACATTTATTCTGGTACCTAGCTTTTATCAAGCAGGCCCGTGTGTCCGTGTGTGTATGTGCACACATAGCAACCTCACCTGGTACCTTTTCAGCCCACAGCACTCATGCAGCCAATGTGCATTCAGACAGTAAGAATTGCAACCACCTGTATGCAATCAAATGTAACGTAACTAATGTTCCATTCCAGTCGCGTGCATTTGAAATGGAAGGTATTGTGTTAATTGTCAGGACTTAGTATTTATTCTGTGCCACATTGATTGAGACACATGTAAAGCAAAAGCTTATATTTTTTCCTTAAATTAAATCAAAGTCTGGAATAGTTCTTAGACTTAGATACAGCTATAGGGATTATAGTCAAACTCAACTCTTTTTGCTAATTTTTGCTTTTCTTTTGCCTAATATCTTGTTATTTTGCTGATGATGCATTATGTTAGGCACACTATATAGTTGAAAACCTCTTTAGAAAATTAAATATTGTAGAGAATACCATCATTTACTAGAAACGTGAAACTAACTGGAGTTACCAGAGATTGTTTCTTCAAATTCCTGAGCACGATTAAAATTTTCTGCTAGTGAGGAACTTTCAGTCTTGATCCTTAGTTGGACTTTTCCCTAATCAGACTCGTTATCAGATAACAATAAGTACGAGAATGATAGTTCACACCTTGAATAATTTTCAGTTGAATCTGATGAGGAAATTCATTATTATATGAAAAATTATTAAATACATTATTTAATGAGGTGGACACATTAAAAATGATACAATCACTATTTCATAGGAATGTCAAGCCAATTTGTCATTGTCTCAATTGAAATTTAACAATTAAACACACATCACTGGTCTGGCCTTTGCTGTATGCTCCAATTATTTTAGTTGTAGTTCTTTTCGTTTTGTACTTAATTACTTAAAGTTAGCAGGGACTTGCTTAAATAACATTCATTCACACAAGCTTTCAAACTTGTCAATGTGGCACCACCAACTTTGTTTTATGAGCTCGTTAATAATTGTCATTGTTACACCATCGACTTTATAGGATAAAAGAAAACATATTAACAAGACCATTCCATGAGTGTGTTTTTTCTTGACGCACACAATCTGGAATACTCACTCACAATTTAATATGCATACAGTTTTAAACACATCTCTTGTAGAGAATTTGGAAGACCTTTCTTATATTAAATCTGCAATCATAAATATTTTTTTAAGTTGAATATAAATTATAGTGCTTGATGCTCGTGCACTTTGTGTATATACACAAGATGGACAATAACGTCACCAAGGAACATTCATCTTCACTTGCTTCTTGGATTGATTGAAATTGTACGATGGCGACTGTGCACATAATACTGTTAGATGAAAAAAAGTACACTTTCATTCCTTTCTATTTACTTTTGTGTAAATGTCAGCATATCCACATCTTTGAAAGATATTTAGAAACCTTTATGAAAAGCCTTATATCCTTAATGGAAACAGCCAATGGTAACAATGGATTCTATCTATTGCTGTGACACATGCACACAATCCCACACATACAGTACAAACAACACGAGGCCAGTTGGACATGTTTGCCTCCACAAGAGGCCACACATCTTTTAGCTATAATATTAATTTTATTCACAGTTATTTGGATTTTTTTTAAAAAGCCTTGTGTTCTTTTGATAAGCAGGAAGGGATAGTCAAAAATGTCTTTCAATTGAGATCTCGCTTTTTGCCATAGTCATGTTTCAAAACTTGCATTAAAAATACCTGTAAATGAACAGCACATAATATACTATATATCACAATCGGGTTAAGAAGAAAAAAAACTGATTGGTCTGCTGCCTAGCAAAAACCTATTTAGTTTAATCGAATGTTTTAGTTTCATTTGTTACAATTCCAATTGCTAATCTAAAGACGTCAAGGAGTCATTGAAATTTAAACTCAAGTTTGCCAGAAATAAAAAGCTTTTTACTACTGATACAATGCAATTGTGCTATCTATCTTTATATGTGCTTTATGCATATATTGTACACCATACTGTAAATGATAAAGTGTTTGTGTCCTAATGGGAATAAATGCAGGAATACTTAATTATAGTCATTTGTTTACGGGTGGATTGTGGCGCTCATACGTGTGTTTTTATGGCATGAGCTTGTGTGGCCTTGTGTCTGGTACTAACTCATCCGGCTATTAATTGTGTTTGCACCGCAGCTGTTTGCATTGGGCAGATTGAGAGCAACGCTACAGGGCCCTTCTGCTTCCCTCCACTGGGACAAGCTTCCAGACCTCCTCTTTCTCACTAATTCCAACCAATTTTCAACTTTTATATTTCATCCCATTTCATTTATTTCCTTTGTTCGACTGAGATTTTACGTCATTTACAATGGATTGACTAAACCCTCGGGAGTATGGTTTACACTACAAGAGATGAAACAATCCATTGCCCTGATGTTGACCTTTTTCTAGTAATGGCGTATGTGCTCTCCACAATTTTCATCACTCCACCTACTTCACTCCACCTCACTTTTGAATGCAAATATACAGCAATACTAATTCAGAATTTTAGGGAGGAGGCAGTTGACTTAGGGCACCACTACCTGTGACCTATGCTAAAGACGGATTGTTGACCATCGATTAAGTACCGGTACTATGTTACAAGAATGTTGATTGACTTATACAGTTGATTTAACAAACTAGCCTGGCACTTGGCCTTTTGGACGTTGATACCAAAAACATACTTCTCACTTTGTGCCCTGCATGTGAATCCAACCTGTCTTGCGGTTATGTGGTTACTTTGGCCCAACAGGTTGATATGGCTCTGTCCTTTACCTCCCATCTGCAGCTGACATCTGTCTCACATCTGTTCAATGTGGACAGCCAGAGGACGGACATGAAAACAGCATATCCTCTCTGCGCATAGATGTTATTGCGTAGTTTGAATGACTCTCCAACAAAGAAAAAAACACTTCGATATGCATCTTAACTGAATCAAACCTATTGCAATAATTGTATATTAAATCTTAATTGACAGAAAATATTGATGGTTGCGTGTAAGTTATGATGTTTATACATAAACATTCCGAGTTAGTCTCTTAAAGCCGATTTAAAAGAATTCCTCATCTTTTGGTGTGCTTAAAATGGAATTGGCAATCCTGTGTCTATTCAAATAAAATAAATTATGTAATAATTATATCTCTTCAAATGTGAGCTGTTCCACAGGGTGTATTTAAACAGACAGCTTCACACACTAGCAAACAAAAACAATGTACTAACATGAGTATTTGGTTTTATTTTATTTGTAAACAATTCATTTCTGTAATTGTTTGAATTAAATTAAATTATCTTAACTAGGGCTTCACGCTTCAAAGGGTATCAACAACAGGACAGCCAGGAGCTTCTTCACTATTTGCTGGACTCCATTCGAGTAGAGGAAACTAAAGTGAGTAAATACCATTATCCCATTATCATTTCCTTTCTCCAAGTATAATATTTAATAATACATATTTCCAATGTTGTCCTTTCTGTCGCATTGCCTAATATATGGTTCTTGTTTTAAATATTTCCATTGATTTGCCAGTCTCACTTTATCCCAATTTTGTCAAAGAGATCCTTGATTTGAAGTTTTCTTTCTTGTAAGTGCTTATCATCAAAGTGTGTGTTTGCCGGTGGCGGTCATCCACCCTCCAACCCTTCACAGAGCAATTAGCAAACCCACTGCCTCCTTTTGGAAGGCAGAGATGTTCCCAGTTGCCCCACCAGTGCTTTCGTGAACCTAGCAGGGGAAGTTAGCGGGTGTGTTTAGTGGTCAGCCCCAGGCTTCACAGTCTCGGCTCCCATTCAAACTTGTGAACATTGACAGTTGTGCCACTTCACGGACTTGCAAGTGGTATAACCGACATCATTGTGTGATCTTGGGAAACCCACAGCTGCTGAATGAACACAGGGGCTGCCGCATTGTGCTTGAGGGTCACCCATCACCCCCTCCCTGCACGCACTCTCATCAGCCATTTTCCAATTTAATCAAGGAAGCATAGAGGCTGAGGTACAGCCTTTATTCATTTAATCAACCAGGCGTGCTCACAAGTACACAGGCATAATGGCTAATCTTCTGTGTTTTAAATCAATTCAATCTCACATTTGTGGAATAAAATGTTCTAGTGGAATTAGAACATCAAAATTCAACAGTTCTGCCCGGCATGAAAAATAACTGAAAAATAATTTCCCTTTGAACTTTGTATTTATGTAACATTTGGAATAGTCTAAACAAATATTGATGTAGAGTTTTACATGCATATTTCTTTTTCTGTAGCAGAGCACGAGAAGAAGGGAAATGCATGTGACCATCCTTTTAGGGGCCCTAAGTGTTTGTGTTCATTAGCGATTAGTATCAGAGATCTAAATATGCTAAACTGGTCAATTATCAGCAATTAACTGAGATGGTAGTTTTTACTCTCTCAGGGCATGGACTGTCCTTCTTCACCCCATCTTCAGTTTTGTTTCCACTTCTGCACCCTTGCACCAGCCACCCCTAGGACCCCGCACCCCCCTTCAAGACCCCCCTCTTCTTACCAATGTGGGACCGTACATGCTGTTATTTTGGAGTGGAATGGTGGGGGCTACTGGTAGTAATTAATTATGGGAACTTCAGATTCATTTTACTGTGCTGACTAAGTGGAACGAGAGACTGGCTGGACTAGGATTAACAAGGCTTTTTGACCCAAATATCCAGTCCAGTGCGTGGGTCCTGGCACAATGGGGGTGACTGGTCTCAAATACAGACACAGACCATGACCAATTATGTATTGATTGGTGCTTTACTGTGGCTGTGCCTCTTCACAGCTCTCTTACCAACAACTCGCTGACCATGTCACCTTTAATCAGACCACCCCCTCCCAAAAAAAAAAAAAAGACTGCACGCACGCACATGCAGCCTCCCCACACCCTCCACCCCACACACACACAAATAATGAAGATAACCCCATTTTAACAGTTTAGGACAAGGACAATAATTATTTCACTAATGATGCTTATAATATATACAACTGTCAATCTGATTCTATTTTTGTAATGTAACTAATTAAAAGAAGGTAAGAAACAAAAGGGATCAGTCAGTCATGCTGGATTTATCTATTTAAATTTAAAATGTGAAATCAGAATTGTTTATTTTTTGCGGTGAATTTATTTGTTTTCCAGAGGGTGAAAGCTGGAATCCTCAAGGCGTTCAACAATCCTACCGAGAAGACAGCAAATGAAGAAACCAGGCGCCAAGTCAAAGGTCCTTTTATACAGAACTCTTCAGCAGGCTAACAACCATAGTCCCATCTTGTGGCTGTTTAAGGAAATACCATTTCTAAACAGTTCACAAGTAAAACAGTCTTCCCTTTAGAGTTAAAGCAATAGTGTAGAAAAGGCAACCCCTAATATTTTTAGTAGAATGTGGATTTTAAATGCAATTTTGGTCTAATAACATCCTTATCATGCAGTTTTGAATGAATTGAACATTGTTTCTCCCTACCAGCATATGGAAAGGAAGGTGTAAAGATGAACTTCATTGACCGCATCTTTGTAGGAGAGCTCACCAACACAATTATGTGTGAAGAGTGTGAAAATGTAAGGATGGTTTGGCAAACAGAATTTATTAACCCCTCGGAGAGCTTTAATAAAATTGGAAAAGGTAGCCTTTTGCTATGGTGTCACATTTTGACTCTGGCACACTGATTTGTCCCTCAGATCTCAACAGTGAGGGAAGCTTTTATCGACATCTCTTTACCCATCATAGAAGAAAGGGTAAGTTTATAGAATATCACTTTAGATTAATAATAGATATATACCTAGGTATATGTATGAATTAGTAATTTTGCTTGTGCCTGTGATCCACTCATATGTGTTTTCTTGCATGCCAACTGATACACACTAATGCCACAGGTATCAAAGCCATCTAATATCATCAGGCCAACGAAAGAAAACCGTGAGCTAGATACCAACATGTCGGTCCTTTCAACTGTAAACACCGTGAACAGAAACTCAAGGAAGCTGAGTGGACAGGTAGGCCACCGCTACTATAGTTGTGTTTACCTATAAACATTCAAATATGAGGGATGGAAGAGACATTGCTTTTGTTTCTTCTTGCATATCTGTGTTTTTTTTAAATAACTTTACTTCTAAAATAAGTAACATTTTCATGCAGCCTTTTATGACTTAGGTAAAATGGGTGCAGCCACTGAGAAATATGGAATGTTTCAAGCTTTAACCCCCTACTCCCTTCCCTCCTGTCCAGAAGTTAAAGAAACAGTATTATCTTATTGTAGTTTCTGAAGAAAACACAATAGAAAAAATATTTTATCTAGGGTGGTTAATTTAATTTGAAATTCATCTTTTTTTTCAATCTGCTATTGTTGTCAATGCAATGTTCAACCATTAAAAATAAAATCCTCCAGAAAAAATATAGGAGGAAGTCTTCCAGTTCTGACAATGGAAAGGTGCCATGCTATGGTATTGAACAACACGAAGAAGAGGGGCTTGCAGGCGGATCAACCCAGTGTCTCTCTGCAAACACGATACCCAATTGCGGAAGCCTCTCGGATGGCAGCAAGGGAGGCGCTTCTCCCCAGGACAGCAGTAATGATGCTGACAGTGAAGCTTCAGAAAACGAATGTGCGCCACACATTTCCTGCTCCAGTCATGTCCAGTCTCACTCCACAACCAATGTCAATTCATCTGCTGTGTCTGTTCCTACCTCACCATCATCAGCTTCCAAGCAATACTTAGAGCCGATGATAAGCAGTTTGTCGAAAGTCAGCCTTGGCCTCAGTTCAGGGGAAAACTCTGCCCCTTTACAATGCTCTACTGAACTGCCAGAGGATGCCAAATCACAGGATAATCACCACCATCAGTACCACCATGGGGCATTCCAGGCACTTTCTCACAGTTATAATCCTAGCTCTAAGGAGTGCTCCATCCAGTCCTGCCTTCACCAGTTTACCTCTGTGGAACTACTGATGGGTAACAACAAATTGTTATGTGAGAGCTGCACTGAACACAGACAAAAACAGATGCGCAAGAGCAGCTCAACAGGTGGGCCAATTTCCTTTGCACCTTCTACAGTGGTACCTTTGCAAATACTTTGTTGCTCAAATGATTGTTTTATGGACTTGGAGATTAAATTTAAGACTGTAAAACATTTTTGTATCAGATGAAGATACCCCAAGAATGAACTTGAGAAAGAGAACAAAGACTTTTTCACGGTGCCCATGCTGAAAGGATCTTTACCGTCAATTTGCCCATTGTTGTATTTTTGCATTGCTTTTGTAGATAAAAAGGTAGAGAAGATCTACACTAGTGCAAGGAAACAAATGCTCATTTCCTCACTTCCTCCTGTAATGACATTGCATCTGAAACGGTTCCACCAGGTATGTCATTGTTTTGTTGTTTTGTTTTTTTAAGTATTTTTTTTTCACGTACCTAATTTAAACATGTCAACATTTTTAAAAATGTCAGTGTGAATCGCTAATATCTGACTATTGTCATTGTGTCGCCAAAGGCTGGAATGAATCTACGAAAGGTGAACCGCCATGTCGACTTTCCTCTGATCTTAGATCTGACCCCATTTTGTTCAGCATCATGCAAGGTAGAAGTGTTCTTTAACATTAGCTGGAACTTTATATATCTAGGTTTCTTTATATTTTATAATTTCTCTCATTGTTTTCCTTTTTGTTTATTGTATTTCTTTAACAGAACCTGGTGCATGGTGACCATGTCCTTTACAGCTTGTATGGGATTGTAGAACATTGTGGCTCAATGCGTGGTGGACACTACACTGCATATGTGAAAGTTCGCACTCCCCAGATGAAAATGAGACATCACAGGAACTTGTCAGGTCAGGGATCTTCACACTTTTCAAAGTTGTACAGAATGGAAAACACAATTTGAACTTTGCTCCTTACAAAATACATCATACTTCATGAATGCTTTTGTGCACTAGTTGTATGCTGTATGTGCACATGCTGTATGTATCTAATACAGTAATACTTTGGGATACGAGCTTAATGCTTTCCGGGACTGAGCTTGTATGTCAATTTACTCGTATCTCAAATATTTTTTTCCGATACAAAATAACTAAATACAAATTAATCCGTTCCCACCCTCTGAAAATATACCAAAAACAGGATATTACAATAGAAAAACATCTTTATTTTTTCTAATTCACCACCTAAAGTGACAAATACCTATCTAGTGGTTATGATCTTCAATACTAAAATGTGACATTAGTCGGTACAGACAGACGATACCGGCTACTGAGAGTGCGCGGACGAGAGACAAAGTACAGGAAAGACGACGGCAACGTGCTAGTAGCATAACCAACTTTAAATTTAACTTAAATTAACTTAGAGTACAAAACACGCACTTAAAAATAAACTTTAATCATACATTACACTAAATTTAAACCTTCTTGTGCGATGACCGATGCATGCCTCTCCATGCCTCAGAACCGAGTGTAACCCAATTCGTTTTTTAAAATGATCGAACCAGCCACGGCTTGCTTTGAACTGCTCAGCTGGTGTTGAAGACTGCCCTTTTTCAGATGCTTGCTTTGCTTTCAAGTCCATGCAGATTCCGCTGTCTTTTTCGCAGATTATTGACTCGGTAACACTATCTCCTTCTAACTGTTTATCTCTTATCCACGTTAAAAGAAGGCTCTCCATCTCATTATAAATGTCAGTATGCAACTTGGAAATGATGACTAGTCCTTTGGAAGGCTTCATACATGTAATAGAATCCTTCTGTTTGGGAAAGGTACATATTGTTGAGGTACTCCTTGTATTGGCGAGCCAGCTCAGTCACACGTACACCACTCATGATTTTCTATTATTTTTTTGCTTAATATCGATTGTCATCATACCCTTTTTCTACTTACTACCCTTCATTGCACCGGCTTGCTTTGGACCCATTGTCTTTCCCTTAATTCTGCACTAATTAACGCAAAAACCATGTTTAAAAGAAATGCAACCTGTACGACCGGTGCTCATGGATATCTAAATGGGGGAGATGCAGCGAGAAAGACAAAGCGATGCTGTCTCTTGCATACTCAACCGTCTCGTATGCTCGTATCTCAAGGCAAAAATCTCCTCCGAATTTTCCTCATAACTTAAATTTCTCGCATCTTGGGACACTCGTATATCAAGGTATTACTATAGTGTATTTTGTGTCTTTCAGGTCCTAAGGCTTCCAGCAGCAGTTCCCAAGGCCAATGGTTTTACATCAGTGATACTACCGTCCAAATGGTACCAGAGTCCAGAGTTCTGCTCTCTCAGGCTTATCTGCTCTTTTATGAGGAACTGATATGATCTAAAAAACTGAGGATGTGCTTAAATCTTACTAAAACAATAGTAGACATTTTTTCTTTTATAACATAATTTGGCTTTAATTAATCTAATGCATTGCTTTTTCTTTGCATTTACACAATTTCTTTTAAATAAAGAACAAAGTTGCTTTAACTACGCTCGATAGCGGGGTGTAGCAAGATTATCAAGCAAGAGACAACACTATTGTGAAAATATAATAAAAAATACATAGAAATAATTATGACAAAATAATTTATACAGGAAATCTATTGAGGTTTTGGGGTTGTTGTCGTTATGATTGGCGACAGTCGTAGGGCACTAGGGCGACTAGGGTGTTGTCTGCCTTTCAACCAGTAACAGCTGGGTAAGGCTCCAGCAACCCATTCGAGGATGGGCGGTATGGAAGATGAATGAATTCTCCGATTAATGAATGTGACATTCTGGTACGGTACATTGTAATTTGTAATACTGTAATGCAGTTGTATACAGATGTATAAAAAAATACAAAAATCAAACAAGATAATGGTGCTCATGGCATGCAAGGTTTTCCTTAAATAGAATGTCAATATTTGCTTTGTGTGAGATAAAATATCATGTTAAAATATTTCACATGACATACATCGAAAATATGGGTTTATACATACATGTGAATGAATTACATTTATGTACTGAATATTTATCAAAGCCTGTTTGTTTATTTTTTATTTTTATGCACAATAGCCTGAGTAAAAGCTGAGCTTAATGAAAAGCAGGCTTTGTCTGGGTGCTGCAGTCGTTGTCATTCTGTTTTTCCTCTGAAATTGTGGCAACAAAAAATCTCTTGACTGTCAGTGTGTATCCAATGGTGCTACATTCAAGCCATCTTCCCTGCTGATGTAGCCTGACAGGTGCAAAGCAGCACTGCTCCACAACATGTCGAGAGCTGGTAAAGAGGAGGTGGGTGTGGAATCAGGAAAAGGGCAATGTCTACAAACATTGCCTTGTGCATCCTCTTCTTACTACAAACTGTGACACACAAGTCACACTGCTGGAACATAAAAAAAACGGATTGTCAAACTGCCAACAATGGAAAAGCATTTTTTTCTGAAATGTGTTTGGCTATTTTTAAAATATGAGGGTGGCTGGCATGGCCTTTGGCTGAGGGACATGGTGCTGATGCATTAGACATGAGTTAATCTCAGTTAACAATAATGCTCCCCACCCCCTTTGAGAAGGTTATAAGAAATAAACTGGCCGGTGCTCTAGGGCTCATCACTGCCATCCAGCTGTGCAGGTTAAACGTTGCTGCTCCCACCCCATGCCATCCTGACTTCAAGCCTCACCCACTTTAATGCCACATCTCATTTAAATACCTAAATTGATAAGATACGAATCTCTTCATGTAAAGCCTTCCGTGTTGATTTCACGGCATATACATACATCATGTCAACAATATGATTTAAATGATGTATGAAATGTATCTAATATTAATTAGCATGGTAAAATGTCAACACATTAAGCATTGGAAATCAAGCAATGGGCACACATGCACACTTACACGTGTCATAATCTGCAATTAACGCCACTATTGGCGATGGTAAAGGTTCAAATTTCGCACATGCAGAGATTTAAGGGTCCAGGTAGTAAGCCCACCAAAATTAATTGGACACATTGATAAAAAAAAAGAAAACTATAGAGTATACATTGAAATACATTTACTAATGGAGGCTACTCCATTGTAGTGGTTCATCCAACTTTCTGTTTTATAATCAAATTCAAATGCAAATTATAGATTTATAAGGAAAGTTCCTGTTTTCGCCTTTTGAAATCAATAATTGCAACTTTATAAATCCAAAATGGTATTTGTTTTTGGTTTTTGTGTTGTTTTTACTTTAGAAAGCATTTTTAAAACATGTTTTAGACCTATAATAAACCTAATATTTAAAACCTTTTTATCCAGTTCTTTTAATGTTTTTTTAAATATACAAATATTATATCCAAAATGTTTCATCTATCCCCTTTTATTTTTCATTGTACACAAACTAAATTTTCAAAAAGCAAAATACTCTTTTGCCTTTTTAAATAAAAAACAAATCTCTCATCTCATCGCATTTTCTGAACCACTTTATCCTCATTAGGGTCGTGGGGGGAGCCAGAGGCGGGGGACACCATGAATCGGTGGCCAACCGATTGCACATCAAAAGGAGACGGACAACCATTCACACTCACACCCATACCTAGGGGCAATTTAGAGTGTCCAATCAGCCTTCCATGTGTGTTTTTGGAATGTGGGAGGAAACCCACGCAGGCCGGGGAGAAAGTGCAAACTCCACACAGGTGGAGATGACCAGAATTTAAACCCAGGATGAGTTTGCATGTTTTCCTGGGCTGCGTGGCTTTCCTCCGGTTTCCTCTGGGTACTCCTGTTTCCGCCCACATTCCAAAAACATGCATGGTAGGCTGATTGGACACTCTAAATTTTTCCCTAGGTGTGAATGGTCTTCCGTCCCCTCGTGCCTGCGACCCTAATGAGGATGAAGCGGTTCAGAAAATGAGATGAGATAATTGGAAGACATAACGGCCCTCTGGAATGAAAGCAAAACTACAACATTGCCCGCAACAAAAAAAATGAGTTTGACACCCCTTGATCAAGGTTATTTAGGGATAGGCTCCAGCACCCCCGGCAACCCTAATGAGGATAAGGTGGTACAGAAAATAAGATGAGATAATTGGAAGGCAAAACGGCCCTCTGGATGAAAGCGAAACTACAACATTGCTCTCAACAAAAAATGAGTTTGAAACCCCCGATAAAGGGTATTTAGGGATATAAATTAAACCTACTTCATTAATATATATATATCTGTATTGACCTCATTGATAGGGTTGTTTAAGGCTGTCGTAATTTTGAGTATTAGATCTTAAAGTAGATGCAGACATTCCTGAATTCTTAGGATTGTGTCAAACAGTACTGTGGATAGTGGACAGGAAACGGAGTGTCATTCGCATTTGCTCACACTAGCTTTCTCTCCCGTGGCAGCCATTTTGCACCTCCAACGCCTGAGCTCAATTGTTGGGAAAAGGTAAGACTACATTTTTACTACATACTATCATTTAGGCCGCTGTCATCGCAGCCTTTAAGACATAATGTAAATGAGAAGTACAAATTCCCCCTCCATTCTGATGTAAGTGCAGGGACTTACTTAGCCGTCATTTTTAGCGTAGCTTAGCTCGAAATCTTGTTAGCATGTCCGAGTATCTTAGCTCAAATTACATATGCTTTTTAAAAAAAATAACTCTACTCAATTTGTTACTTTACTGTGCTGTGTTGTGCGTTTTGGGTTATTGGATCGTTGCATAATAAACATGTTCAGTTTGCGCAGGTTACCCTGACATCGCAAGCCAGCTAATTTTAGCAAGATGCTAACGTTCTTGCCATACGACTCTGTCTAACATTTGAGCCATTTTCGATCAAACCAGCAACATTTTGGATAGGGAGAACGGTGAAATCGGGTCTGTCTGTTTGCAGGTTTGAACTCCGAAAGGAATGTGGGATCAGGGAGGCCAGCCCTGGCCGCAGTGGCCTCTGAGCCAGCAGCAGTGGATGCAGTCTTTCCAGCACCAGCAAGATCCAGGTTAGTAAGCAAAATAATTGGTATCCAACTAATATTTAAAATAGGTAATGATTGAAAATATTTCTTGGCGGAAAGGTCCGGAAGATCGTAGTTTATTTATTTGCGTTTGATTCATACCTTACTGAAATCTAATTAATTTCATACCATTTTAAAAACTGCCGATGCTCCTCATTTCTTGTCAGGCCACTCGGAACCATTCATTTTACAGTAGTGATTTTCTGAAATTTCACATTTTCTCCATCTTAATTTCAATTTTCACGGAGATATTTTCTGTCAGCACTGCATGCAGTCAGTCAGTGAGTACTGTTGTAAATGCAGACCCGATTAGCCGAGTCAAGTCACATTGGATGGCTTGCCTCACATGTAATGGTCTGTGTTTAGTAAAGCTAATATACTTGTTCTTTAGGTGTGAAAATCATAACCCTTTTTTTTCTTGGCTTTAGATGCAAGTCCACGTGGACCTGGTTCTGGACCTGGACTGCCAGGTAATGACTTCCGTGCCACCAGGTTTTTGCCTTTTGATACTTATTTTCTCTCTTTGCATAGGTCAAGTGGATTGGGCTGCCCTTGCACAAGCTTGGATTGCTCATAAGGAAACGACTGGATCAGAGCCTAACATTCAACCAAATGGGCCGGACATCCAAGGTCATGAACCGCCTACACAGGGCAACCATGGGTCGTTCCAGAGTGATTCTTCTTTTGGCAGAATGTGGCAGCCAGGTACCAATTTGTAAACATAATAGCAATTAAAATGTTCCCTTTGTATAGTATAATTTTTACGATGCCCAATATATTTTTCTTTATAGGGTATGTTAGCCAAGTGAGGGTTACCTGTTTGAGTGATCAACTATATTTGTTCTATAATTACCATTTTTAGAAAGCCTGTTGAGTGCAAATACAATTTCTTAAATTCGGCACACCCCACACGTGTTTTTTTTTAATTTTTTTTACAAAGCTGTCAATTCTCAATAATTACCATTTTTAGAAAGCCTGTTGAGTGCAAATACAATTTCTTAAATTCGGCACACCCCACACGTGTTTTTTTTTTTTTTTTTTTTTTACAAAGCTGTCAATTCTCAATGGATTAATTTTGGCAGCGTAATTGGAAGACGATTGCATAGGTAGCCTCTATCCCTTTAACATTTTCGGGTTTTTTTTTCATATGGAGGGTAACTAAGTATTATTAAGACTGACTGAACCACCCGTCTTTTGTTTTGAAACAAATTATATCATGTTGTTCTCAAGGAAGTGGGATTACACAGCACTGGTAAGTCTTATCAATATGCCTTCTCGGGATAAGCGCAAAATGGATGAAATTTCTAATAAAAAACCCAGCAGACACTAGCAGTGGTTGATTGGCATGTTGAAGCCGTCTCCAAAAGGACTAACATTTGTAAAACACATTCAATTAATGTAAAAGCATGATAATAGTTTTATTTAAATTGTCCTGTTTTAATGTAATAATATTTTTTTAAACTTTATATCAATTTGGCCCGAGTCGCATTCACTCTTGGTGAAAACAACATTTCCGTAAATGGGACAGGGGTACTCCTGAAATGGGGTCGACAGAGGTTGGCAGTTCTGTTCTATGTAGTTGTCTGTCCCGCACTATTGTGGGGATTTATAACTAAATTTTGTGTTTTCTGACGACAAGGTTTATTTTCCCTATCACTGAAGTAGCGATAACAGGTTATTGATTAAAATCTCTGGTGTCAAATACAAAGCGCATGCCCTTAGATATTTTTGGTTCAACAAGCTATACCGGCACCTCATTCAGTATTTTGTCATAAACAGAATGGGGAATGCATGGCCAACCGCCCCCGCCTCTTCCACCACCTCCTGAACAAACGTGGATTCCTCCTGGCTCAGCCCAGATGGATGTCGGGAACCCCAGCAAAGAAGGCAACAGCTCAGACAGTGCCGAGTTCAGCTCTGAAGCACGGCGTGGGGTTTTCCCCCAGAACAGCCATGGGTATGGGGCACAGCCCGACAGCTACGCCATGGCCCCCATGGCCATAAACCAGTTTGATTATCAGGTATGCAGATGAGGCAGTAAAGAATGTTGAAGCATTTGGGTTTTCCATAGAATTTTTGCCAGGTCCAATCACCTAGGTGTGTCAGTCATTGCCTCCTTGAGGCACTTGAGGGAATCTATTGGCATGTTGAGGATCCAGCATGGTTTGCTTTTCATTTTATAGCTTTTGGGCCAAAAAACATTAGCCATTTTGGCTCCCGCCATTCTAGAAGAGGACACTTTTAGCAATTCAGAGATATGACTGCATAAAATAACTTGTATTTTGTACTGTCTTTTAAACAGCATGGAGCTGCTTCATCTTTTGGTCCGCCGCCCTCTGGCTTCCATTCCTCATACTGGCAGGGTCCCCCTCAGAACAGACGAGATGCCCGACCACCTGGCTTCAGAGAGCGGCCTAGATCGCCTATGCAGCTTCCTATGAAACAGGAAGTCCCGGCACCACTTGGTAAGCCCATTTTCACCTAATTTTTACACTGCCTTTGATGGTAATATAAACATCCAATAATGTGGCCCATTTCCCCCTCCTGTAAATTAAATTGCTCTCTCACTAGTAGACGTCCAATCCATTTGAGCTGCCACACTCTTTGCCAACACTCCCAATTCAAATGGATTGGACGTCTGTTACCTTCAATCATAGCCAATGAGTTAAAGGGGAATGTTTTTCTTTTTATTTCCTGATTTTTATTCTTTGAACAAATTTTTGTATTGTTCCAGTGTTTCCCTTGAGTCTTTGTCACAGGCCCAGCCAAACTATAAATAAAAATCTGATTTATAGTCCCTAAAATACAGTAGTAACACGTTGCATGCTTATTTGGACCTTTTACCATTTACAGATGCAGTGAAAAGGCGTACACTACCCGCCTGGATCCGAGAGGGACTTGAAAAGCGGGACAGAGAAAATCAGAAAAGATTGGAGCAAGAGCGAATGGAAAAAGAGCGTGCAGAAATGTCAAAGGATGATGACAGACATCATGAGGTTGATGATGGGGTTGATGGACCTCGTGTGCCCCGCAAGAGTAAATTTGTAAGTATTTAACATTTATTCAGTCATTTTCCATTCTGCTTATCCTCATTAGGATCGCAGGGATGCTGGAGCTTATCCCAGCCAACCACGGGCAAAAGGCGGGGGGAACAATTAATAATAAGTTACGATTCTCTTGTAAAAACATTTTTTTTGTCGTGTGAATGCTTAGTATGTTGGCGGTCATAAATAAAGTTTGTGCTACTTGTCATTATCAGGACAGCGATGACGAAGCTAACGAAGAAAATGAAGGAAAGCCTCCAGTAAAAAAAGAGTTTTTCATGCCGAGTCCATCGCCTCCAGCAGAAGATAGTGAGCCTGAAATGACTGAAGAGGAAAAGGAATTCCAACTGGTCTGTCGTGCATTACAAATACAGTGGTACCTCGACATTCGAGCAATTTGAAATACGAGTATAATTTCGGGCAAATATTTATCTTGAGATTCAAGACAAATTTGATTTATGAGCAGAAAGCTGACGCGAAAGGCTAATGTCTCTGCGAGCACTGGGTGGAGCGTTGCATTTTTTCAGTGTTTTTTTTCCCGTTAGTCATTGCGAATGGCGAGGCGATCGCTAATACTAGAGTGAGATACTACTTCTCATTGGCAAGTGGTCGTGCGTTATCCTATTGTGAGGTCATTTGTGTGCAAATATTTTGAAGGGAATACAAAAGCAAACAGCCTTTGCTAGGTTGCATTTGAAAGTCAGGTTGGAGGTGGGGCAAATCGTGACCGGACATTTCGTCGCCCGACACTTTGTCGAACTGACAGTTTGTCGCCGGACAATTTGTCTACAGGCCATTGCACATAATTTGAAAGTTATATCTGTTTTAATAACATTTTTAATAATTTTATTCATTGACTTTTATTTTAATGTTGAGGTCCTTTAAAAAACTGATGTGCCGGGAGAAGTAAGGCATCAACATTTAAAACAAAATTGAAATTAAGTTTAGTGTCAGGTTGGATTAAATTTATTTTTGAGTGTGTCTGCATCGTAATCCAAGTTCATTTAAATTTGTTTATTTTCCGAGCGCGTTGCCGTGCAAAAAGTTAGTTCATTCCTACGGGTTACGAGAAAATCAACATACAAGCTTAGTCCTGGAACAAATTAAGCTCATATCTCGAGGTGCCACTTTAATGTAACAGCTCAGGGAGTTGGTGACTGACTGCAAATCTTTTTTTTTGTCGTTGTTTTAGATGGTCACCACAAAAACACTTCTCACCGAGATCCTTCTTGAGGTCACCAATGAAGAGATCCAGCACATTTCAAAAGAAGTCCACCGCAAAGCAACACGAGGTCTGCTTTGCTTTTGTCTTGCCCAGCTAACGCATTATTTTTATTTAAACGTCAAAAGAAAATCTAAGAGGTGCTCTATCTTCAAATCTGGTGTAGCAGCACTGGCTGTGCAAAAAAGGGAGTATTTGATATAATTGGCATCTACAACCATTCTCTGCTAATGCATCAGTCAGAGCTGAGCAATTAAACCCAATGGTGTTATACATGGTGCTGAAGGTCCTCTTTCCCAGCAGTTACAATAGGTTAGGACTGGAACCATGTGATGCACTAGTAAAGTCTGGTTCTTTCCCTCTCACACAGTTTTGATTTGGAATGTCTGGAAGTTTTTAACACTTTCTCTTTTCTCCCATTTTTTGTTTTGTTTTATTTTTTTAATTTGTTTCCTGTTACCAACGGCAGCTCATGTGAATAGTGCTTTATCTGTGATCCGACCCTTCCTCCTCTCCCCCATCCCTTCTCTAGCGACTCTTGCCTTTGAGAGAATGGCAATATGTGTTTTAACATGTTGTTCCTGTTGTTGATGTGAATCAAAGCTCCTGCAAAACAGCTGGCACAGTCAAGTGCACTGGCTTCTCTGACTGGTCTCAGTGAGTATCCATTTTTTTACAGTGGGTGGGAGGATTGGAATATATAAGTTTTTAAGTTATTACTATAGTTTGGGATAGTGGTAGGGAAGAAATATCACACAGATATTCAATTTAACCTCTAAGATGTTAGTGACCTTCTAGGGTTTTTGTTTTCTCCTTTTTATGATAAAAGCATGCAATACACTACCTATTTTTTGTATATGCTCCTAATTATACAATAAGCCTGCCATAATTTCTCGTGTATAGGACACATTTTCCCTAATGCATAAATTTAGCTTTTCACTGACAATAGTAGTTGTATAGCGACTCTATATTTCTGTTACCCCGTGCGGCTGACAGCACGGCATCAGAGTAAACATTTTAGAGGTAGTTAGGGGAAAAAAGCCTCCACCGCCAATTTGTGTTTTAAAGAACAGCACAAAATGGCAAATTTCGGTTGCTGCTTTAAAGAGTGAGTGATCACTGGTGCCAAATCACTCATGGGTGCATATTCTCACATGTACACAGCAATGGCAAACATCAACGCTCATTTGCTGCAATACTTGTGTTGGAACTATTAGCAAGGTAAGAGAACTCAGAACAAAAAATATAATATCTCTGAAGACAAGAGATTTGAGTTTGATTTATTAACATACTGTAGAAATACTTAAACTTTTAGCCTTATTATCAGCAGAACCATAGAAACTATAAAAATTAGCTTTTGGAGGGAGATTGTGTGGTTGCTTACTATACACGAGACACTATGGTTAGTTAAGGTAATTGTTTCTAAACAGGATTTTGTGATTCAGTTAGGGATACTAAGCAGCATTTCCCAATCTAAATCTTGGGGCTTCTGTGGTGGCAGGTGGGCTGGGGGATTATGGTTCAGAGGAGAGTGCAGACGAAGATGACCGCAGCGTCCGTGCCTCAGAATCCTCCGACACTGATGAGGAGGAGTTGCACCACCGTATCCGGGAGAAGATGGATACCTTCTACCGTAAGGAGCGAGAAATGCAACAGCTCCAACAAAAACATGCGCAAGATACTCAGCTTGCTTGTGGTGAGAATTCCTCCAAATGTTTAATTTCACATTTGCTAAACTGTCACTGCCTCGCACACTCACAATAGGCTTTTTTTCCTTTTGTTTCCTCAGAGGACTTCGCCAAAGAACGATTAAGTAGAGAAAGGGTTGAATATGATGAAGGCCAGTTAGAAAATTATCACAAAGAGGAAATGAAAGCGAGGGAGCCAGAACTCTTGGTAGAAAGGCGTAGGTCCCGTAGTGAGATTGAGAGGAGTGAGGTAAGGCATTTGGGCAGGGGAAAGGAAAGGTCAGGCAGGAGTGATAGCGGTTCACCAAACAATGGTCACAGCAGCAGCTCTCCTTCTACTTCCAGTCGTAGCAGCAGTCAGTCGTCCTCTTCATCTTCAACATCCTCTTCTCATAGTTCCTCGCGATCCTCCTCCCCTCGGAGGAAGCGGCGACGTAGTCGATCTTCGTCCCACAAGGCCCGCCGGCGAAGTCGCAGCGGCAGCTCTCGTAGACGTCGTAGCGAAAAGGTTCGGGACAGGAGGAGAAGTAGCGGAGAGCAAAGAGCGGGACACCACAAGAAAGACAACAGCGATTCCAGAGAACGAAGGAGTCGCAGGAGTAGATCTAAATCGAGAGAACGGGGCAGGGTCCGGGACAGGGAGAGCCGTAGTCGCAGCAGAGACAAGGGCAGAGAGGAGGAGAAGGACAGGAAAAGGAGCAGGGAGCACAGGGACAATAGTCACAACAGCAGACAAAAGCAGAAATTCTCCGGGAAAGATGAAGAGAGGAAGCGAGATAGAAGCCGTAGCCATGAGAAAGACAAGAAAAAAAAGGATAGAGATAAGGAGCGAGAGTTTGAAAGGAAGAAGGATAAACCGAGGACTAAAGAAAAGACCACTTCTTCCGTTAATGAGGAAAATGGTAAATTAAAGAAACGGAAAGAAACGGACTCTCATGCCGAATCGCAAGCTGACAGATACTGCAGACAGGATAGCAAATCCAGCAATAAGAGCTCAGCCAAAGGGAGCAAGAGATTGTCAAACTCTGATTCAAGCATATCCCCTACGCCGGATCATTATAAGGAAAAGAAATCTAAGAAATCCAAACGCAGTCGCTCACGATCAGTGGAAAAATCGCACAAGTCTGGTAAGAAGGCGAGCCGCAAACACAAGTCTAAGTCACGATCAAGGTAGTATTCATTTTTTTCTCCTATACTCATTCCTGTTATGTGTTCTCATTGTATGTCTAACTGTCATTTCTCACAGGTTACCTTTAACCATCATGTTTTAAATCTTAGGAAATAATCCATTGTTGGACAAATTATTTGTGAAGCCTGCTATTAACATACACAACTTCAGTTGTGTATGTTCGGTTATGATGTCAGCTCATGTTGAAATAGTGCTTCTAAAGAACAATTGTGACAATTTTGAAGACAAAAGTGAATCTACACATATGGTCTTCCAGCATGCTTGTACAGAATAGTTTTTTTAATGCCACTATGTATTGCAAATAAAGTTTTTTTTTATGTTGATATATGATGGGTGAAGCAGTAGGATTGTGTATTGTTTTTCTTTTTAAATTAAGTCCGAGATCATGTATCAGTGCACTATTAATGTTTCCATGTATTTCTTTCAGGTCAACATCCCCTAATCGTCATGGCAGACACTAAGGATTTGCCACCCCTGACACTAAATTCCATGAGTTCAAGTGGCTTGTCTCATTATAGAGGCAGTTGTGTAGGTGGTCATCCCTTTACCCTTCTTCTCCCATTGTAAATATGTTATTTTTTATAGTTTGTCTGAGCAGGAAGACTGGTTTAGATTTGTTTTTCTTGTGTCATTGAGAAAGCCCACTGATGTCAAGAGCTGAAGATGTATTGTTTTAAACTTAACAGGATTCACAGATTTTCCCACACAACATTGTAAGATGTCCAATAAAATTATTCGTCCTCGTCTGATCTCATTGGTCCTTTAATTTTGTGTAGCAGAAATTGTTTTATTCGTAGTATGTGGCTGTAGAATATTTTTAAGAAAGTAATTGAATCTTGCAACTTTGGAGTTTCTTGTTAGAACAACTATTTATACATTTAAAGGTGGGGTTTACTTCTAGTAGGCTAATAGAGATGCTCCTCTTGGGTGACAGATTTTAATTTATATCACAGGTGTCAAAGTGGTGGCCCGGGGGCCAGATCTGGCCTGCTGCATCACTTTGTGGCCAAAGAAAATAAATCATGAGTGCCAACTTTTTGTTTTAGGATAAAATTAAAACTAGTATATATACTCTTCATTTTAATTTGATTGGTTGAACGGTATATTCAATTTCCTAATTTCCCCCTTTTAATTCAATAATTATTTTAATCATTTTTTTTCAGTATATAGCTCAAAAATAATTCTGTAAAATCTAGACTCTGACACCTTTGATATATATGAACTCCTTTGCGTCTATTAAAAATTCAAGCACCAGGAACTTTTCTGCAAAACTGTTTCTGGCCGCACAGTGATGGCCTGAGTACCGCATTGCATGACAGTCCTTATCGCTATCATTTATATATAACTAGATGTCGTATGTGCTCTGAGTCAATGATACAAGCGTCGTTACGGGGGGAAATTTTGCCGATTTACATGTCCTAATCATAAAATATTTTTCATCACTATCCAACCTGGATCACAGCCACGCTAACGTGCGTTGTTAAAAAATCAGTTCATGAATGCACTTGTAAATAAATAATAAAATCTGGAGTAATCTTGTTTTAGTGGAGAATATCTCCAACGTACGTTAATTGCCCCAGATCCTGACCCAATATGTCTGTCAGTCTCTTACGTCCCCGAATCCGCCTTTAGACATCTAGTATCTATGAATATCAAATGTCAAGTAGTTTGTCATTAACATGTTTGTCAACAAGTTTGGCCGTGCTACGTTAGGCTTGTACAGCCGCATAATTGTACCGAGTAACGTGGTTCCGAACCAAAACAGCTGGGCCGTGGCTTGTAAAAAGCGATCACTGTGGCTTCAAATGAATGCAGAGAAGCAGATACAACAGCATGCCACGAACCATCAAGTCAGGTACGTTACCTGAGTGTTGAGGGAATGCTTTCGAACAACAAGCAATTCAGAGGAATGCGAGTGTACATTAGTCTGTTAGTTTTAGTAGTGAATGATTTTTATTTCTTGCCAAATTAAGTGGACGTTTATGGTCGTCAATGGCGAATGTGCAAAACAATTCGCATAACATCCACCAATTCTTATTTTATCTCGTCTGCCTTTTTGACAGGACCTTG
The DNA here is from genome assembly GCF_051989575.1 of Stigmatopora nigra. Taxonomy (NCBI): domain Eukaryota; kingdom Metazoa; phylum Chordata; class Actinopteri; order Syngnathiformes; family Syngnathidae; genus Stigmatopora; species Stigmatopora nigra. Next base: position 4,782,173 of record NC_135514.1, read on the forward strand.
AAGTTTTTAATAGAGAATAAGTGCTCTATTTACTAGAAATTTAGTAATTTATTACATCATGTATTTGCTTTCATGTATCATGTCATATGTGGCAATCATTGGATCTTATGTCTTATTTCATGAAAAACTTTGTCTGGTGTTGCATTTTGTCTTTGGACGTGATCTAGCGTGGATATGCAGTGTAGTACTACCATCTGGCAGTTAACCAACCTGCTAAGTGTATTTACTTAGATGGAGTTTGCAACATTTGCCATTTTGTACATATAGTACCAAGAGTAAAAGGCATGCAGGCAAAGGAAAAAACATGCAAACTCCACTCAGGAAGGCCAGAGCCTGGAATCAAACCCTTGGTTTCGGAACTGTGAGACAGACATCCACTGTGCTGGATCACATAAATATTCAAAATAACAGTGTTTTCAATATGCTAAAATGTCCTGTCGTATTTGTTTTTGCATTTTGCATGCTTTCTCTGTTATTGCGAGAGTTCTGCAATCATGTCGCACATTCCTAAAACTTGACTGTTTGCACTTGACTGGTGACCACGGTGTACCCCATTGATGTGTATGACTCGACAGGGATTCCCAATTTAGCTGATCCGTTTCTCCTATTGAGAATAAGTGGATGGATATATTCACTGAATAAATGGTTTTCATTACCATTCCTATGTGTAATGTCTGTGCATTTTACCCTTTCTTAAGTACACGATCAGTCCATCACACGACAGTGGACCCTGCTGAGCTGAAACGTTTTCAATCGCTGGCCGTCAAATGGTGGAATGGAAATGGAGAGTTCAAGGCCCTCCATGCCATGAATGACCTCAGAGTACCTTTCATAAGGTATGTGTTTGTACTACTGTTGGACATATTGAGGATGTAACTCCATTATCTTCATTAAGAAAGTTCTCTCTCACTCTCTCATTTTTTGAACCGCTTTATCCTCATTAGGGTGACAGGGGGTGCTGGAGCCTATCCCAGCTGTCTCCGGGCCACAGGTGGGGGACACACCCTGAATCGGTGGTTAGCCAATCGCAGGGCACATGGAGACGGACACTAATGCACTCTCACATCCATACATAAGGGCAATTTAGAGTGTCCAATCAGCCTACCATGCATGTTTTTGGAATGTGGGAGAAAACCGGAGTACCTGGAGGAAACCCATGCAGGCCCGGAACAACATCCAAACTCCACACAGGTGGACGCGACCTGAATTTGAAACCAGGACCCCAGAGCTATGAGGCCGACGCACTAACCACTCATTGCACCGGGCCGCCCATTAAGAAAGTTAATTCTATTAATTGCATATTAATGTCAAAGCCACCAAAGACAACATTAAGACCTTTCTCAGACTTATCTGAGTCTGTGTTCTGTACAGTTTCAGTTAAGAACATTGCATTTGTGTTCAGAGACCTTTCTATTGGAGTGCTGTTCCAAACAGTACGAGCCACAAAGGCAACTTTATTATTATTATTCAAAAAAACAAAAATAAAACATATTTCCACATCGCAGTACCTCCTTATAACCATGTAAACAAACTCCTTTGCAATTCATTATTGGATTTTGTATTTGAGTGTGATTAACCACAAGCATCAAAATCCTATTGATTTCAATTGAGACGTTTAATCATTCCATAACCCTAATAAATAGCCTTTAAATGCTTCAATCCTAGATATTGCTATATTTTATTGCAAGCACAACCTGGGGACATGTATTCTTGTGGTTTCTTAGATTCTAGGATTCTAATTGAAGTTGGCAGGATTCCAGCACACATGGATACATTTTCAGCCAGTAGCATTTGAGTCATCCCAGTGCTGCATGTGTGCTTGCTTTGATTGATAAGATCTGCTCTGTAGGCTGAGCATGGTAATCGCTACTTGAACCATCCAGCGCGGACTCCGTTGTCGTTCTCGTCCACCCCCACCGAAGTCCCTTTGGTGCCATTGATGTGTCGTTAGGGTGACAACATGACAGATCCAGTTCCCCTGTCTTGTTTATAGCTTATTTGCCTGATGCATCTCTTCCCTGGGGACATGTCTGAACAGGATTCACCATCATTTGCACTCTTGCTGCTGGATTGTCACCTTCTGACATTCCAACTGTGATATTCTTATTGCTGCTATGGTGCTTTCCTCTATAATAACATAATGCACATTTGGGACTCCCCGCTGTTTAGGGATAGTCAACAATTTTAATTATTCAGAATGCACATTACATAATTAGCATCTCTGTTAGCTAGCTCACATCTGTCAACTACTTGGTATTTGCGTTCTGGGCACAAAAGGGTTCCTGAGCTGTTGCGGTAAAGACATTAACGCAATCGCGACACCCTACTTAAACGAGGGTGTTGACAAGGTGAGGCAAGTCAAGATGGAGACAGTGTGATGAGGTTGGCGATAATCTGCATCTTAAATTTGGCTGGAAAATAGCTATACACTGCTTATTGTCCTTTGCTTTTGAAAACAAAAACATTTGATGTAATTGCAGCTCACAACCACCATTTAAAAATACCAAAAATTCAAAATTGAATTAATTGGCCCGGCAGATGAGTTGTTAGCGCGTTGGCCTCACAGTGGGGGACCTGGGTTCAAATCCAAGTCGGTGCACCTGTGTGGATTTTCTCCTGGTACTCCAGTTTCCTCCCACATTCCAAAACATGAATGGTAGGCTGATTGGACACTTTAAATTGCCCCTAGGTATGACTCTGAGCATGATTGGAAGTTTGTCTTCTTGTGCCCTGCGATTGGCTGGCAACAAATTCAGGGTTACCCCCGCCTCTGACCCGAAGTCAGCTGGGATAGGCCCCAGCACCCCCTGCGGCACTAGTGAGGATAAAGCGGTTCAGAAAATGGGGGAAAATTTAGATGAAAAAATAGAATTAACTGAGACTGAGAACTAAGTTGCCGTGATCCTCTCTGTATGGGAAAATTAACTATATATTTCTATTTAAACGGGTAGGTATTGTGCAATGCAAAACCCCCCTCTGTTCTGCTACTGTACACTAAACTTAAAAACTTTGAAAAAAAAAGTTAATGGCTAAATCCTCCCATACAATAATCCTCATGGGGATTGATTCAGCATGTTGGATTTTTCTATTTCATTTTTGCTTGTTTTTTTGGGCACAGAGATAATTTGCTGAATACACACAAAGCACAACATCCCGGGAAACCACTTGCAGGACTGAGATTATTGGATGTCGGCTGTGGAGGTGGCTTGCTCACTGAGGTAATCTTTGTATGTGCAGAACTGATGTTGAAAGAATAAGCAAACAAAACTCCCCCTTCAACACAATCTTATACAAATCTTTAAATGACTGTCATTTATGTCAGGTTGTCTTTTCTTAAGACTGTTACAGTGTGAGGAAGTGTTTTCAGCCCCCCCGTGCCAGCCCTCACATGTAACAATAGACATTGAAACGTTTGTCCAATTCAGCGTTTCTGTTGACTTGACTGGTCTCCGTTTGGTGGAGTGGACAGTCGGTCGTTTACAATTGTTTATGTGTTTGCCGCTGCTCGGTAGGGACCGAGCGCCTGTCTCAGCCTTCACTGCAGCCACAGCTTTACGAGCTGTACGGCGTGATCTGGGACGACAAAATCAGGTCCTGTATTTACGCAGCTCACACAGACTGTCATTAAGATGCCGACACAGGAGTAAGCCAAAAAGTCTGTCTGTGGGAATTGCAACAGGGAAACTGTCTCTAGATGTTTTTGTCAAGGGAATCTTTCCATCACTGAGGATCATCTGTGTGAGAAAGACACTGGCCTTGGGCAAGCCATTCACACTAGGATGCATTATTAGTTCTACTCCGCAAGGGGACACTAATACGTTGTTCCAATCACTTTTTTTTATCTGCTCCCAATTTGTATTGAATCAAGGCACACATTAAATATAACAAAATCTCAGCGCACACAAGGGATCAGAAATGAAGTACAGTGGCACCGTTACGTGAGCACTATTTGAAACCTTTTTGGGAATAAGCTGTTGGACGTTCGTTCGTTAAAGAGTTGTTTCATGAGTTTTCCCCATACGTAGTTTCTTTTTGACTTACTTATGCAATGATAATAAAAGGTACATCTCAATCCTCTCTTACATCCCACCTCTTTCATTCCTTCCCCAGCCTCTGGGTCGCCTGGGAGCCACCGTGTTAGGTATAGATCCAGTGGAAGAAAGTATTGGCACGGCACAGCTGCATTCGTCCCAAGACCCTGATCTTGCCGAGCGGGTCAGCTATCGGGCATGCACCCTGGAGGACCTCTCAGCAGATGTGGCAGAAGGACAAAAGGACCAGGGAGACGTCCTGTTCGACGCCGTTATAGCGTCCGAGGTTGTGGAACATCTGGCCGACCTGGAAACGTTCATCTTCTGCTGCAGCCATGTGATCAAGGTGTGTGCTTGCTTCCAGCTGCTCCCTCAAGTCTGGTACATTTCTATATCCCAGTGTGTGTATTCTTTTGAGGCGCATATGGTGACATTGGCTTGGTAGCCTCAGTGGGAATCGATTAGCATGTATTTTTTTTAGGTTTAGTTAGCACTAAAGAAAACCCTAGCTAGCCCGACCTTCATTATTCTTTTTCATTCATTGACACTGTGTTGGGCGGAAGCGTGCCGGCCTCACGGTTCTCAGATCGAGGGTTCAATCCCAGGTTCGTACCTTCCTGTGTAGAGTTTGCATATTCTCCTGCGTGGGTTTTCTCCGGGTACTCTCGGTTCCTCCCGCATTACAAAGACATGCATACTAGGCTGATCGATTCAAGGTGTCCCCCGCCTGTGGCCTGTAGTCAGCTGGGTTAGGCTCCAGCACCCCCGTGACCCTAATGAGCAGAAAGGGGGTTCAGAAAATGAATGAATTAAATATCAGTGTATATTATTTCTGCGCCAAAACTATTCAATTGTTGTTGCCTGTGTGCTTCTATTACTCCTGGCAAAACATTTTATGGGACATCATTAAATCTTAAGATGGTTATTGGACTAATTAGATGTCATTCTAACTGTATATATCATTTATGGTTTATCAAAAACAAGTATTTTGAGGAGTTATTTGTGATCAACAATATCAAAGCTGTTTTAAGCATTTTTCCTCGTCAACAATTTGGCGGTATATTGACCAAAACAGGCACTAATATTGCAAGAAATGCGCTGAATTGTCTTATAAGGGAAGACACAAATCATGGTATTACATGGACCTGATTCAACATTAAGGGTTTTCAGTATTGACCTTTTTATGTATAATCGTAATTTCTCTGTGCAGCCAGGTGGCTCACTCTTCATCACCACGATTAATCAAACCAACCTGTCATACGCGCTGGCCATCGTAGCGGCTGAGCAGATTCTGAGGATCGTTCCGAGAGGCACACATGAATGGGAAAAGTTCATCAGCCCCGTAGAACTGGAGCGCCATCTGGAGTCTAGTAAGTTACCAAATACTATCCCAGTGACTTCAATCTGTGGCCACAGAACATGTCAACAAGGAAGGATTTTTGATTATATATTTTATATATATATATGTATTTAACTTCTAGTTAATTTCCATATTTTTCAAAGACAACACAAGCAAAAATACAAAATTCCATTCCATCATTTATTTATTCATGAACTCTTTCAGTGGAGATGTCAATGATCTACTATGCCAAATTTGGTGGCTTTTTTCATTCCTTAGTGAATTGAAATTGATTATTTAACTTGTTTTTGTCGAATCTATCTAAGCTGGGAACATTCTAGTTCAAATGTAGAGGACAATAGCCCACTATGTTTTATTTCCTCTTCTACCAGATGGTTTCTCAGTGCAGTCAGTCCAAGGTATGATGTACAATCCGATAACAGGAGCCTGGAGTTGGATCAACAGCACCGCCGTCAATTATGCCCTGCATTGCGTTAAACTGGCCGAAGAGTCTGAGCCAGATCCCCAAACTGGCAACCCTGACAATTCTGCAGACACACACAGCCACTGAACATTACATAGAGAAAGCCCAAGAAAGTTGAACCAATTACTTATTTGCTCTTCAAGAGAACAAATGGCTATTTAAATAAGATTTTCCAGTCCCACATTGTAATTGCATTTTCGTGCTTCTAATTCAAAATCTAAACATGTGTTGGGAATTCTAAAAGTAAAATATTCTGTGTGAGTTTGGAGCCACGGGGCTCAAGTATTTTTAGCGCGATGAGAGGAAATGGGGGTAGTCACATGCTCCGAGGCTGGAAAGCGTTTCACATGTGAGTATATTATGTAATGGGAATAAAGGCAAAGGCAAAGAATAAGTCGCGTTTGTCTCCATGAAAGGCGAGTATGTTTTCAACAACGCTCAATTTATTCCCCGAGAAGGAAGAAGAATGATTAACGAGTGCCCTGCTGTATTTGTTTCATACCAAAAAGTGCCTAAAATTTCAAGTTCTTATTTTATTTTTAATTGAATATTCTATTTGACAGAACAACTGTCTGCACCAATTAAAATTCTAATCAACAACACCAAAAGAAAATATGTTGTATGCTTGCCAAAACTTGTTTCTTTACACATTAGCAACTTTATATGCAAACATTTTTCGACGTTAGAAGAATATACAACTTTTATGGTCGACACTTTAATAGTCTAGCGGTGGCCCGGTCGGCCTCACAGCAGGGGACCTGTGTTCAAGTCCAGGTCTGTCCACCTGTGTGGTATTTGCATGTTCTCCCCGGGCCTGCGTGGGTTTTCACCGAGTATTCTGGTTTCCTCCCACATTCCAAAGACATGCATGGTAGGCTGATTGGACACTGAAAATTGCCCCTAGGTATGAGTGAGCGTGAATGGTTGTTTGTTTCCTTGTGCCCTGTGATTGGCTGGCCACTAATTGAGGGTGTACCCTGCCTCTGGCCTGGAGTCAGCTGGGATAGGTTCCAGCACCCCCCACGACCCTAATGAGGTTAAAGAGGTTACGAGAATGAGATGGGACAATGAAGCATTCTTTGCATTTCAAATGTTAACTTTTAGTGGAGTGAGATGGCTTGAAAAAAAGGTGAGTTGATGTACAATACTAAGTAAAAAGGTTACTCAATATTTGGAAAAAAATACTGTTTTATAGCATCAAGACCAAAAAAAATCACGACTTTTCTACGTCATCTTCAAACTGCAACAAGGAGAAAAACATTGAAAGGAATCTGACAGACAATTTGGAATTATTTAATGAACTATTCATGGACAAAATATAATTAACATCAGTCTGTGATTGAGATATTTTTTAGGCCAGCAGAGAAGTCCTTTGCGGGCCCTGATGGCCCACCACTGTTGCAATCTCATCCTTAAGCGAACCTTCCCTCCCTCCCTTTGTTGGTGTCCTGCTGCCATCCTGCGCGCGTGTGCGCGCGCATGCATGTCGCGGGAGCGAGTAAGTAAGTTGCGGTGCGTCCTCCCGGCACACGAAAGCTAAGCATCCCGCTGCTTCCATTAAAGGCGATTTTGTGATTGAGACAGACACGCTGCCACCTGTTGGAAGGATCTTGACAAAATCTGCTTTGAGTGTGCAAGTGCTTGTCGTTTGTAGCCATCTGTAGGCATGCCCGGCCAACATTGTCCAACAAGACGCGATGATCGGGGGCTTCAACATGAATTTCCTCCTGCATTTCCGAGCTTGTTCCAGAGTGAGTAGGAGACAATATTCTCGCAGTAGTTTGTCTATTAACAAATGCGTCGACCAACAGAATATCAAATGTGAAATGAGCGTGATATGATTACATAATTCATTACAGCCACCCTGTAAGCGATGTTGAATTCAAACGTTTCAGAATAAAAGATCTTGAATAATAGTAGCCACTTGTTACAGATATAATATATAATGAGCTTATTTTACGGAAAACAAATGTTATTGTTGTGAAATGATTACATTGTAATCAAAACTTAACATTTTGAAGATGATGTTTTTAAGTGGAGCTGCACAAATAACGGCTGTCTTTAGATGGTTTTCTATGGCGAGTCTAATTTAAAAGTAAAGGTATTTTATTAGAAAACTTAATTTGTATCGCTGGTTTGAGTTGATTCTGTTGTCCCACTGGTCTCACTGGGATAAAGTGACTCGCTAGGGCGGGGTAGTCGGCCCTTCCACTCCAACACACAATAGACCGTCTCTGTTAAGTAGGCGGTATTTGTTACACTCCAACCGGATTGCAACTATAATTTTCAAAACAAAAGCAATGTAATGTCAAATGCAGTTTATCCTTCAATACACACACACACAGTTCAACGCTTATCCTGTACACAGGGGCATCGGAGCTGACTTGACTCCAAATATAAAACAGATCAGATTAATTTAACTGCTATAATATTAAATTCACATTTTGATGGAAATAATAATTTGTGACTGTGCACGTGCAGATTCTTCCTGTATTTTCAGTCTATTTTGATATTTCATTGTCTGTTGCCTATTCATTCATAAATTCATTTTCTGAACCACTTTATTCTCACTAGGGTCACAGAGGGTGCTGGAGCCTATCCCAGTGGAATTTGGGTACCCTGAATTGCTGGCCAGCCAATCACAGGGCACAGGGAGACAAACAATCATTCACGCTCACACTTTAGCTCGCAATTTAGTGTCCAATCAGACAACCATGCATGTCTTTGGAATGTGGGAGAAAACCGGAGTACCCAGAGAAAACCCATGCAGGTCCGAGGAGAACATGCAAATTCCACACAGGTGGACATGACCTGGATTTGAGCCCAGGAGCCCAGAGCTTTGAGGCCAACGTGCTAACCACTCAAGCCGCACTTTTTTTGGCCCGAGACTCCCAATTAAAAGAGAAATAAGTCTTGCAGAAATTCACAGTCAAGTCTCAGTTAGAGGCTCTGGTCAAATCAAGGGAATAGAGACAAAGATAATCACCGTGAGGCAATGTTCTTGGGCCAGTGTCGCTAGACTAAATGGGTGGAATTTATTTTGAAAAGTCGGTTCGGGAAATGAAGCTGCTGCACCTCCTTTGAACCCGATGGGGACAGCCGTTTCAGAGCAAAGGGAATTGGAGGCCGGGAAGGCTGAGCATCCTCCTCTTCCTGGGGAGGGAGAATTGAGGTGTTTACTCCCTCTGGTTCGTCGGAACAACACTAACACCCCCTTAAAAGCCATCATGTCGTAGATTGGAGCGGCCCGCACATGAAGCCTAGCAGGGAGCGCGGTGCCGTGGAGGAAGAGGGCTGGTTGTGACCGACGGAGGGAAGGGAGGGAGGGAAGGAGGATGTACTGGGCTGCTGGCTTCGCCTCTTCCCGGCCGTGTGTGGTGGATCTCGGGCGGAATCACAGCCTCCCCATCGGGCTGTGTGTGTCCGAGCAGCCCCAGTCGTTGTATGGATACATCATCGCCTTCCCTTTGCAGGACTACGGCGGCATCATGTCGGCTCTGGGCTCGGACTCCTGGTGGAAGAAGACCCTCTACATTACCGGGGGGGCCCTCCTGGCTGCTGCAGCCTACTTACTGCACGAGCTGCTCGCCATCAGGTAGGCTCATGAAAATGTCCAAAAACACAGACTTCACTGTCTGCTTCCTGTTTGGTTAGTTCCTTTCTGCTGCCGAAAATTTATCTCAAAATGATATTAAAGTCATGCGTTCACTCGTCTGCCAGTTCACGTGCCCACCCTGTCGGCACCTGAACGTGACAGAAAGGGAATACTCCTCAGCTGACCTTTAAATGCCGCTCAAACACAGTATTGTTTACAGTACTCCACTTTTTTTAATCCCTCTACTTGTGTAATGTGATACGATTAGTCCTTGGTTGGCAAAGCAGATTAATGGACTATAATTAGTATGCACAGATAGGAATGGTGGGATTTTGTGAGTCCAGGTGTTAATACCTTGTGTCTTAATAGTGACGTTCTCACTTCCTCCATGACAATCTCATAACCTTGCATTTCGTAAAAGCACTGCCGCAGAATCACGTGCAGCTGACAGAGGCTGACGCCAGCCTACCAGCATCCTCTGTTTGGGACATGTGATTTCATATTGGTGGAATGCAGTTGTTGTTGTTTTTGTTGATGGTGGCGCTCCTGTAGTGTCTATGATCAGAGGTCGGGGATTTGGATTTGAAACAGTACGTTTGTGCTTTTCGGTGAGTGCTCGAGGAACAGTTTCAGCACCACGGGGCAGTGGACAGCGACACAAACACACAGCACCATCGTACTGAGATGAGAATTTGTGTTCACGGAACCAATCACTCAGGAAGGCAAATTTGGACTTTTAGTCTTCATTTCCGTCGATATTGACATCATTCTTGTTTTTTTTTTTTATATTTGTGTGGTAGGAGCGACTCACATTATTCCTTGTGTGGGTTTTCTCTGGGTACTCCAGTTTCCCTCCCACATCCCCAAAACATTCAGGGTAAGCTGGTTGAACACTTTAAATTGCCCCTTGGTAGGAGTGTGAGCGTGAATGGTTATGCCCTGCGATTGGCTGGCCACCGTTTCAGGGTGTGCTCTGCCCGTTGCCCGTGAGTAGCTAGGATAGGGTCCAGAATCCCTGCGACCCTTGTGAGGATAAGTGTTTCAGAAAATGATTAAATGAATGAATGAATTTTCAGCACTTTAAATCCCCTGTATTAAGAGAATTTTGTATTATTTGGGTAAAAAAAAATCAGAAAAAGATACCTCATATTGTATGCAGTGCCCTTTTCGTGATAGTGTCTTTGTAGAATATTAATGTTGGAAGACATACAGGAGATGTGACATCAATGGTTACTTTGACCTAAAATCAAAATCATACCAGGCTCATTTACGCCAAGAAATACAGTAGAATGTCATAGCCAATAGGGTTTTTAAGCACATACTGTATGACTGCATGGCAGGGTACGGGAACTGTCCAGCCATTCTTGAAAACAGAGTGATGACTCAGTCTTTCAAGTATTGATTAAATCACATTATGAACTCATTTTGTATTTGACTCACCAACTTATGCGGTGCCAAATGTTACCAAATTTTAAATGCAAAATTCAATGTGTTTGCAGAAAGGAGCAGGAGCTGGACTCTAAAGATGCCATCATCCTTCATCAATTCTCCAGACCAAAGAATGGTGTTCCCAGCCTCTCACCTTTCTGCCTCAAAATAGAAACTTATCTGAGAATGGTCGATCTGCCCTATCAGGTTGGTGCTTGTTTTTTTTATCTTCGCACTATAGTAAACAAGAAGCCTGAAAACCACAATGATCTTCTGTATTTTATCGTAAAATGACATTCTATGGATTTTTTTCTACAGAACTATTTTGATGGGAAGCTGTCGCCACAAGGCAAGATGCCTTGGCTGGAGTACAATTATGAGCAGGTCTCAGGGTCAGAGTTCATCGTAGACTTTTTGGAAGAGAAACTGGGAGTCAACCTTAACCACAATCTCACGCCGGAGGAGAGAGCCGTCTCTCGAGCTGTCACCAAAATGGTTGAAGAACATCTATACTGGTAAGGTACAGCTTTGGATTTGACTTTTCTCTGGAGATGTTAATTAATCCCAAGCCATAAGATTCACAAGTGCACAAGAGAAAAAGAGCATGTGTATCCAAGATAATTATTCAAAATTTAAGTCTCGGACTTATTTACATGCTGATTTGACACGTAAACAAATAGATACAAGATACAATTACTTTCATACGCCTCTCCATCTTTTATTTTTTTAATTTAAAGTCCTGATATGAACTCAAAGGAGATGCTGTGACATGGTCCTCATATCAGACAGCCTAGCATACGGCTGGTCCAGAAATGATATTGATGGTCGTGTATGTCTTATCTGCACCAATTGTAAACGTTTGCTTAAGGTTATTACTAGGAAAAAAGGGTCAACCAGTTATTACGTCCTTTGGGTCATTTTCATTTCCCTCCCTTTTTACATTCATTTTACAGTCTTAACCTTTTATGTGGTATTATTTTAAACAGACCATGTTCCTCTTATTCTTGTGGTTTCGATGGAAATCATAAGACATTTTATGAACAATTCCTACATGATTGTTGAAATTCGTCTAAGTTAATATTTTTCCTCCCACTGTACCTATTCTCTTTTCAAAAAATGAAATTAGATTAATTTCAAAATCATAACAAAAAGAGTCTAGTGAAATAAGAATGGTGCAGTAACATTCCATTGGTGAGTCACTGGATGAGGAAGAAATCACTTTGCACATCCAAGCCTTCAGTACTTTTCCATTACTTTGTCAAAGCTACAACACACACACATATACACACGTACACACACACACACACACACACACACACACACACACACACACACACACACACACACACACACACACATATACACATGCATAAGGGCACACACACGTATACACACATGCATACACGCACAAACACATATACACACATACACACACACACACACATATACACATGCATAAGGGCACACACACGTATCCACATACACACACACACACACACACACATATGCATGCACACACACGCATGCATACACGCACACATACATACGCGTGATCGTGCACACAAACATGGACACACTCCCATTGTCTATTTTATTGTAACGTGCCTAGATAATCCATTTTACTTGCAGTATGTATTGACCGGAACCCACTTTGCTCAATGGTTGCTGCTCATCTTATATTTCCTTGCTCTCTTTAGTCAATCCTTGTGGCATCTTGAGACTTACATGCTCACCTCCTTGATGAATTATTTAGGGTAGGGCAGGGCAGTGCTGTTTGGTCGCTAGAATCCTTCCCTTGGAGAAGTGGATAAAAAAGACACAAAGATTCGGCAATTGGCCACCACAGCGACCCACAAAAATCATCATGTAACATTTTCTAGGGCTTTCTTTATATAAGAAAATGAATGCGTGAATAATTCAAAGATAACGGCGGGACAGATGCCCCCTTTCGTATGTGCGTCACAGTGGAAAAAATGTAAATGTAAAATAGAATTGAATGAGTCGCGATTGTGGAGAAAATGCATATAAAACATAGTATTTTTAGTAACTGGCCACCTTTAGTGCAGGTGGACTTTTTATCAATGTCGGTGCTATTGTAGCTAATCCAATGGGTTTCCTAGATTGCCGCCTGTCCTTGTGACATCATTAAAACCCACACCACAGTGCTACAGTCTATTAGTTTGTGTGCCCATGTCTCTAGCTGACATGGCAAAATGGCTGTGCTTGTGCCAGTGTAATTTTAAAAAAAATATGACTTTGTACATTATCAGAGGTCTCAGAAGTTCACCATCTGCATACTTAGATACTTTGAGTATCTATCATTCACATGAAAGATAATTATACCGAGTGTCGTCTGTTTTTAAATATTGATATAAATACAATAGTTATGAAGTCTACACACCCATGTACAAATTCCTGGTTTAGTATATTTTTTGACACTAAAATGTTTATAAAACAGCATTTTCCGATTTTACATCCCTCCGATTTTGGAAAATTGATTCTATTATTTATCAAAAAGGGTATAATTTTCCTTCATTTTTGTGTGTTTCTCACATTTTTCATACAAAATTGGGGCACTTTGACCAATTTTACAGGGTTTAGTTGATAGTTGTGTGAGCACTATGGGACAAATTAGAGAACTTATATATAAAGTACTGCTCTACTTACTTTTAAAGCCACAAAAAAAGTTCTGGCACCAATTAATTTTGTAAGTAGGTGTACGACTGTATTAATGCTTTTATTTTCTTTGTGGAGCAGGATTATAAAATGTCAATTTAATTGATTTTCACCATTTATTTGGAGTGATGGGAAAAGGGACAAAAGCAGTCCATTTAATTGCTAAAAACACATTTATCTATGCATAAAATATTTGCCACTTCAAATCAGAGTGGGACAACTCTGTAAGGGTCTAATGAAGTACAAAATAAACCAGGAGTAGAAAAGCAACCTACTTCCCCTTCAGCAAAATCCCTTTTTGATCTTTTTTGTTGTCTTAATTGCACTCTTATGGCCTATTCAAATCTGCAAACAAAAAACAGCACATGCTCTCAGGACCAAAGACAATAACCAGACAGATGTGCCTGGCTGTGTAGAGCAACCAGACAGAAGTGTCAAATAAGCCAGAGATTTTTATCCCATTTCCATCGAGGATGCATAAGAGCAGGCTCTTTGTAACAGGGTTATTGTGGCTATCCTGACTAGCTATAGAATTATGTCATCCTACGTCTTAGACTCACAGGCGGACTGAACGGGGAGGTCACACACTAATCTGTTTATGCAAAGACTATTTGAAGGATGTATAACTGTCTAAGACTTAATCTTATTAGTGTCTAAACACAGGACAACCTTCAGCACATTTGGGGGACCCAAACCTTGTTTAAAACACTCTCACTTCGACATAAATGCACAAAATTGAAAATTGCTGTTTCTATTATTTTCTTTATCAATCATGGAAAGGTCCAAACCTTCATTCCGATTTACAGCATCCAAGTCTCCATGTAATTGGCAAGCTGTGTATTATAATAACACTATTATTAATGTCTGGGTTTCTTTTTGAAACTGTACAAATCTAACCAATATGTTACCAGTACATGATGGATTGTGCTGATATCATTAAGTGGAAATTTGATAACATACAGAGCAGAAGGGCAGAGGAAACAGTGCTCTTTTATTGATTCTGTAACGGCTGAATCTGACTGGACGTAAAACTGTTTATTAGAGACAAAGGGCTGAATGGGAATAGGGATGAGTTGCATGTCGCTTAAATTATGAAAGCATTTGATTATTGTCATGGCATTTAACAATTGTGCAAAATGAGGAAATGAAAGACTCGTTGAACTGTGCTGTGGTGTCTGATTTAATTCCACTAGAGGGAGACAGAGTAGACATAGGTTGCTCAGCATGAGGATAAAATATTATAGATAAGGTGAAAGGAAGTGGGCCGGTGGGCGAGGGGTTAGGTTCTGGGGTTGAGGGTTTGATCACAGCTCAGTCCTCAATGTGTGGAGTTTCCATTTTCTTACCGGGCTCGTGTGGGTTTTCTCCGGGTACACTGGTTTCCTCCCACGTCCCAAAAACATGCATTGTAGGCTTTTTTATCGGTTCCTATACTGTTTTGTTGAATATATAAAGCTTGTTATTGTGTGAGTGTGTGTGTTGGCTGAATGGCTTGCTATTAATAATTCATTCTGTTACGTCTTTGGCGACATCGAGCGTGGAAACGTAGAGTGGTTGGACTCAAATGCAGGGAAGCAGGCAAAGGATGAGGATGGAGTGCTCTTACAAAACTTTCATTCTTTAGGAAGGAGTGGTTTCATGAAACTTAGCGACTTATACTTACATAACATAATCAAACCATGCAGCTGGTCAACAATGGGAAAAGGGAAGCCAGGAGGGACGACACGCTCTATTCATAACGTAAAGTAATTTAAATGAACTTGGATTACGATGCAGACACACTCAAAAATAAGTTTAATCTAACTTTACACTAAACTTAATTATAATTTTGTATTAAAGTTTGATACCTTTCTTCTTGGATGGGTGTATTTGTCCCGCCTCCACCCTGACTTTCACTATCGATGTGTTGTTTGCTTTAATATTCCCTTCAAAATATTCCGAAAATGATGCACACAAATGTCCTCACAATAGGATAACCCATGACCACTTGCCAACGAAACTTAATATATACTCCTCGTATTAGTGATTGCTCCGCCCAGTGCTCGTAGATATCTGTTACACACGAAGGAGATGACAAAGACAGTGCGCTAAAATTATAAACAGCCTCTCATGTCTTGGCCACCTGGCTTTCTCGTATTTCGAAGTGTGTCTAGTATCTAGAGATAATTATTTGCTCAAAATTTTACTCGTATCTCGAATTGCTCGTATGTCAGGGTGCTCGTACGTCGAGGTATATCACAATTCGCACTCACAATCATACCGCCACTATCGAGAATCGAGCCAGCGCCTACCCTCCCGGAAGTCAGACTATTCATTCATTACAATACTATTTATTAATTCATGCTTTTTCATTGTTGCTTATCTTCACGAGGGTCACAAGAAATGGTATACAATTAATGGTGTACTGTATCAAACTATTCCTGCAAAAATAAATAACACTAATTCTTCTAGGACGATGGCCTACTGTCAGTGGGTGGACAACTTGGAAGAAACCCAGAAGCTCTTAGCGATGAGTGGCCCTCTAAGCGACACACTGAAATGGTTGTTGACTCGCCTGAACGGTAGCATGGTACGGAGGGAGATGTACGGCCATGGTATCGGTCGCTTCTCCACGGAAGAAGTCTACACATTGATGGAGAAGGACATGAGGACTCTCGCCACCTTGCTGGGTAGGAGGGACTTTTTCTCTTGTGGGTCAGATGCAGTAATGCTATCTTTTAATAGGTAATGATAAATTGAAGAAGAATTGGTTCAAAAGCAAAGCAAAAGTGTTTTTTCTTTTTATATCTGACATTTTGGAGTCATTAGGGTAGATATCACACCAAAAATTCTACCTTTAAAGGCCAATGGATGGTAATATGTTGATCTCCAAAGCCTTTAAACATGTTTGCTTCCCACGTATATTTTGTTCTCATTCATCTTAACAAGTGTTGATGTCCAGATTCAGATTTTTTTGCTTTGAACCATTTTTTTCAAGGTATGTTTTGCCAATCCATACCCACAACTTTTTAAACCAGTAAAAAGGATTTGATCCCATGTGGGTCCTCACTGTGTGGAGTTTGCATTTTCTCCCTGGTTACTGCAGTTTCTTCCTACATCCCAAAAACATGCTGGTTGAAGACTCTAAAATAGCCCCTACGTATGAGTGTGAATGGTCGTCCGTCTCCCTGTGCCCTGCGATTGGCTGGCCACCAATTCAGTGTGTCTCCTCGTAGTTAAGTAAGTCAGCTGAGATGTGCTCTAGCACCCCCGCAACCCTTATAAGGCTAAGCGGTACAGAAAATGAATGAAAAATGTGGACATCTGCCATTTACAGTCCAGAGCGAGTTCCACGAGAGCAAATAATGTTTTTGCAATCAAAGAATTCAGTACTTTTCCACTCCAAAAAAGGGTCTAAATCCAGAGTTGGGAGCTAAATACCCAGATAGGTTTTAAAAACACTGCAGAAAAACAGAGAAAACCTCAGAAGAGACCCATTCTAAAAAAAATAAGCTTATAACCTTATGTTTAAAGTTCTGCACAAACTGTAAATGTGGTCTGTGCGGTGACATCATACCAGGATGACAATGCGTATTATTTGATTTTGTTTGTCCTTTTTCTACATTAAAGCACAAAAACTCTTCAAATGTAAGCTAATGTATTTTATCTTTTGCAACATATAGGAGAGAAGAAATACTTTATGGGCTCCAAAGTATCCACGTTAGATGCCACAGTGTTTGGACATCTTGCTCAGGCCATGTGGACTCTGCCTGGTACGAGGCCAGAACAGCTCATTAAAGGTTTGTATGACATAAAAAAGTTGCAAAGTTTGGCATTGAACAAATCTTAACACACAGCAACAGCTACATTAACAATATACAGTCATTTTCATCAAAGTTATATCACCAGAAATCAAATAAACTCCCAACATGATTCCAAAATCGAATTTTTCACATCGATCTAATGTCACCAAAAGTTGATTTTGATGAATTTCTAACTTCTGGTAATTTCCCTCTGCACCGGAAAATGATATCCGGTACCAAATTTTAACATTTTCAGGTTTCAACCTTTGATTACTTCACCTCCGATAAAAATAATATGATCTTGTTATGGCTGCTTGGTGATCGAGTGGTTAGCACGTTAGCCTGACAGTTCAGAGATCGAAGGATTTTTTTTCAAGCTTTGGACTTTTCCTTGCCCTGCGTGGGTTTTTTCCGGGTACTTTAGTTTTCCTCCTACGTCCCAAAAACCGTGAAAGGACGTTTCGTCGAAAGACATTTAGTCGACGGACGTTTCGTCGACCGGACGTTTGGTCGACCGGACGTTTGGTCGACCAGTTGGGGCGTTGACCAGACATCTCGTAGAACGGACGGGCCGTCGACCGGACGTTTGGTCCCCGGGTTCGCTCGCCGTCAAATTATGAGAGAGAGACAGAGTTACTGTTGAAAGCGAGCAACCAGGTAATCTCTCACTCTCAAAATTATAATCATAGAGATTCTACGAAACATCCGGTCGACACCCCCTCCGTTCTACCAAACGTCTGTGGACCAAACGTCCGGGTACCCCCAAAAACATGTCTGAACATTCTAAATTGCCCCTACGTATGAATGTAAGCCTAAATGGTTGCTTGTCTGTCTCCATGTACCCTGCGATTTGCTAGCCACCCATTCAGGGTGCTTATAGCTGGCTGGAATAGACTCCATGATCCTTGTGAAGATAAGCGGTACAGGGAATGAATGAGTGACCTTGCTGCTTGTACTCCTAGGGGAACTGATCAACTTAGCCATGTTCTGCGAGCGAATGCGCAGGAAGTTCTGGCCTGAATGGTTTGTGGAGGTGGAGGACCTTTACTACGACGGAGACAGCGAGAGCAGTGGAGGTACGGCTTCTCCCACGGCTTTTGTGGACTTCTTCTCCAGGACTGACACGCTGGACGAGAGCGACATCAGCAGTCACTCAGCCGCCCACACGCACACACATACACCCCACTCTGACCACTCGCTCTTTGACTCGGATGTGGGCACCGGGTCGGAAAATGAAACTCAGCTCAAGGAGGAAGCCATGCCCGACCTGGAGGTTTGACGTGAATAGTACTGGCAGATGGATGCTAGCTGACTCGCGGGTGGAACAGCTGTCACAATGACCCATTCAAAGGGGAACAACAGAATTACTGTTTCAACTCTTGTCTTGAATCCACAACACGTTACAGCTTCCTTTTGGACAAAGTGGGTATTGAGAGGAACAGCAAAGGAAAAAAGATCTCTACATTTTACTGTCTGGTTTGTTCCTTCCCAAAATGTCACAACGTTCATAGTGGCATTTTTTTTCTCTGCCTTATTTGTGTGGTAGAAGAAGTTGTGTGTGATGAGCAACAAGTAAACAGCTCGTGAAGGTACAGGTCAAAGCACCATTTTACCATTTGTCTTAAAGATGAACCCCATTCTAACAAATTGCGATATATCAGGTGGCTAAAAACGAATAGCTGTTATGCCTCAGCTATGCAGATTTAGCAGTCACATTTTGTCATGTTATTTAATTTTCAGGCTGTCTAGATGGATGTCTACATATTACATGTATGCATGTACACGTGTATCATGATCTTTGGCATAATGGCCGGATGAAAATTCCGCATCTTTTTGCCTGCAACCATGTTTTTTTATTGAATTATTTTATGTGTGCGAGCCAGTAGGAAAGTGGTTAGCGCGTCGATTCACAGTTCTGTGGTCGGGGGTTCGATCCCCGCCGTTCCTTACAGTGTGGATGTTCTCCCCGGGCTTGAGTGGGTTTTTTCCGAGCACTCTGGTTTACTCCCGCAACCCAAAAACATGCAGCGTAGACTAGTTGAACACTCTAAATTGCCCCTAGGTATCAGTGTGAGGGTCATTGGCCGTCTGTCTCCTTGTGCCCCTGCCCACAGATTCAGGGTATCCCCCTGCCTTGTGCTAGGTAGGATAGACTCCAGCACCCCCCGCGATCCTTGTGATGGTGAACGGTTCAGAAGATGAATGAATGTTTTTTAAGCGTTGAATTTGGCCAAAATGAAAGGAACAGCTTGGCTGTAGTTAACAAAATGACCACTAGATGGCAATAGCCCCATACCAATAATGGCTCTTGCTCACATACATACCACTAATAAGTGCAACTACAGTTCAATCAAAGAAGTGTTTGCAGTTTATTTCAACAGTGCCACTTTATTTTTATTTTAAAAAGATCATATATTTCAAATAGATATATATTTTTGATTAATGTTTTATTTATAGCTCTGAAAAGAGGTTATTTTTGCACTTGTGAAATTTTGTTTTCACCTTGTTTTTGTGTAGCTAAAGGTTGAAGTAGGTGATTCTAACTGGCTATATAAATTGGTACTAAAAAGTATTCATTTAAATTACTGAATACTTTTTAATAGCATTTGTGCAGCACACTGTGCTAATTTTGTAGGGAGGCGAATGTTACTGTATGTGTGAATGTTATCAAGTGGACAATTGATGGAAATACTCTTCATTGAGAGTCATTTTGATGCTCACTGACTGTAATAGTGAAAACTATGTATTATCTGGTAGGGAATATTACATTAGGCTATATTTCTAACATTTGAGATGTGAGGGTAAAAGGGTCAATGTGCTGCTTTGTCTTCTATTTGCGGCATACTCCGATTTATGCCCTTTGGATTTTTAATTTCTATTTTGGGGGCATTCAGGATGATTTTTCAAGTTTTAAATACAACATATTAATTGGAAATAAACCCTGAAATACCGCAAAACCTTACAATTAAAAATGATATTCATGGTTGTTCGTGAATTCTATCATTTTATTACTGTTATTATTAAGCGTCATGATAAAATCTTAATATGTTTGCATTGTTTTGTTAATTTGTTTCTTCCGTGATTGACTGTGAGCATCACATGGTTTGATTGTCGGTCGTGAATCTTTCCGAGCATTTCAGGATCATAACTTTTGCTGTTTTGATCAAGTGCTGCTTTCATGTTTTAGTTCCTTCAGCATTGCAATCAGCTGCCAATATTTATGTACATTTTATGCAGTTGGAACATTTAATTAATGTTAACCTGGGCCTTGTAGCATTGGATTGAGAAGAATGTCAAACTGAAACTGAACAAAAAGCTTTGTGTGTGGTGGGGAACTATCTAATATTTTACCCATTTCAAAAAGGGGGACTGACAGAAAAGGAGAAAAAAATGACTTTGTTGTGGTGGTTTATTAACCCCTTGAAACCATTCCTTCAGTTGGACCAGATTTCCCAAAACATCATGAAATTGTCTCATATCATCTCACCTCTACTTGTTTCATGTAAATATTGTATGTGTGACCAAAATGTACCATGTTGTGTAGAGCAGACTGAGTGATCATACTCTGGCTGCGTTGTCATAAAATGGGTCAACTGGATAATGTCAATAAACAGCGATGACAATTTTAAATCTATTTTTTTAAATTTTATCATTTTAAAGAGACTCGATTGAAAAACGTTGTCATGTTTGGTAAAAAATATTTCTCTGGGGTGCATTTCTATTCAGGCATTGTAACAAAAGGATGATTGGTATTTCAATATTAATTGTCAGCTAAATAGGGGTATAAAACCCCAATTACATTGATTTACAATGAATGGAATAAGGAGAAGGATGCAACATTTGCCGATTTTACAAATTCTACCACAATTAGGGGTTTATTCAAGGGCCTTTGATTGATTTAATACAATATTGTGTACACATTTACCCTGAGATGTTTCAATCACTTAATATTTAGAGTGCACTGATCTGCCAATAGTGAGGGAAAATATTTCATTGATTGTAGTTATAAAATAATGATAATAATAATAAAAACATTAGGTGTGTTTTTGCACATAAGTTGGGAATCAATAAAAGAGTATGTTTGAATTTGTTGTCCAAAAAAATGTAAATTACAACTATTCGATCGATATATTGTACCATATGGAGTAAAAACTAAATATCTTAAAAAGTCAACGAATTAGATTTACACATTATAACAAAACATTTTACTTAGTTGCATTTTAGTACCATAATCAATAAAAAAATACGAAAACATGATTTTGACGATGTTTTTGGTAAAACATTTTAGGCCTTTGAATGAAAGCCATTCCTTTTAATTAAATACATATCCAAATATATCTTGATTCATTTAATTTTGATTGTTCTCAATCAATCGACAAATCCATCCAGATCGATGTGCCCTTGCGGCTAAATTCTCGACTTTAGAACGCTTAACATCAAAAGGAGTTGTCAATGAGGAAATGGTTGTATAAAAGTTTAAAGAGTGCAAAGTAGCAGGTGGTGGCATCAAAAAGAGGCCAGACGAGTGGCAGAAAGCACGAGAGAAGAAGGAGGACAGGAACATTTGGCGCCGTGGGAGCACCCAGAAGAGGATGGAGGCGTATAAAGAGAAGGCGGAAAAGAGGAGTTGCTCGGGCAGGCAGCCCGCGAGGAGAAAGCGGGGGCCACGGATCAGGTAGCAAGCTCCTGGGGGACGGAGCAGGTGCGGACTGCGAGCGAGGCCTTTGGGCCTGAAGGGGCTGCCAGAGCTTACAACAATCCGCAGAGCTCCTTTTTTTTTAATTTGGCTTTGTGAAGGGCCCACCCTCCTCGCTATCTTTCTGTCTCTGTGCTCAACAGATCAGCGAGCCACAAAGAGAGGTAAACACAGAGCTAAATTAAACCGAGGAACTCCCCTGGTAGAGCAAAACAAATTAGTGCAGACAAATTACCCAGAGTCAACACACAAACAGTTGAGCATCTGCGGCTCTTTGGACCACCGAGCTCCACCCGAAAATCTACACCAAGACGATACCTGTACCGTATTTCTATTCACCAATAGTCAACTTCTTTGACAGTTCCAGACTGACAAACTGTCAATGTTATAAAAGAGAGAACCTTTTGGGGACATTATAACTTCATCTTGTTTTTCTGGTATCTGTTCTTTCCTAATATTTCTATTTTGCTTCTTGCTCATCTTGAGGAAATTGCAGTTTATACACAAGGTCAAAAGGTCATGCATATATTCTTTTTCTACCCCCCCTAGTGCTAGTCTCTGTTTGTCTTTCAGCTCAGTGGGACTCCTCCCTCAGTCCCCCAGGGCCCTTTTGGCCCTCTGGCTGTGGCTTTGGCCTGTCCATCTGCCTCCCACTGTTTAAGTCTGTTGGGAAGCGGTCTGTGGAAGACCCCTGCTTCCCTGTCAAACCCCTTCCCCGTGCAACACCCTCAGCAGCCCGCAGGCCAGCTGCTTGTTTGCCAGAATATGAACATGGCTGCCAGGTGCGCCTCAGGATTTGCAGGAGGAGCACGCTAAAGGCACGCTCACAATACCAACACATATGCTCAATAAGCTTCTCTACAACTAGGGGCCCTTCAACGCATATCTTTATACTGGTCGGCCAAATGCAAGGAAAAAAATCACAACCGCTTTCTTTACATTGGCCAGTGCTTTAATTTGTGGGCTCAGGTGTTTCCTCACAGCCTTTCAAACAACCCCGTGCTTACGGGGGCGGGACACCAACAGGTGGCGCTGTTTCCTTAACTAATTGCCAATGTATTTATTCATTGGCATGAAGACGCTTCCAGATGACTTTG
This sequence comes from Stigmatopora nigra, assembly GCF_051989575.1. Classification (NCBI taxonomy): domain Eukaryota; kingdom Metazoa; phylum Chordata; class Actinopteri; order Syngnathiformes; family Syngnathidae; genus Stigmatopora; species Stigmatopora nigra. The sequence goes on from NC_135514.1 coordinate 4,805,301, forward strand.
GCTGGCCTGTTCACTTCTGATAACTAACCACCTGCTTAGGGCCACCAGGGCCGAGGAGCATTCATTCCTTCGTTCGCAAGGATGCTGGAGCTCATCCCGGGCAAATAATATATTGGACGTTGTGTGCACCAAGGGCAGAAATTAGGGGGCTGCTGGCAGTGGGACCGAACACGGGACCCGGTTTATAGCGGAATGGTTAGGTAAGAGGGGAGTATGAAACAAACATAAGAGCTGAGAAAATATTTAGTTTTTATATGTCAACGTGTCAGGTCTTCGTTCAATCACTGCCAGCCTCCCAATCGAATTGGATTGGACAATGGCAGTGAAAAATGATTACACAACGCCAAACTTCCCCATTGAAATAGATTCAATGTCAATGTCTGTCAACCATTCATCATCACACTCAATACCTAGGGACAATTTATAGAGTTCAACTAGCCTTTCGTGCATTTTTGGGGGGATGTGGAAGGAAAATGGAGTAGCCGGAGAAACCCCACGCGATCCTGGGGGAACAAAGTCCACACAGATAGGTTTAAACATAGGATTGAACCCCCAATCTCAGAAATGTGAGTCCAACGTGTTAATCACTTTTCCACCAGGCTGCCTAACGGAGCTTTGTAGAGTTACATTTAATATCAGAAAAAAATAGAATAGATCATAATTTCAAAGGTGCTTTATTGATCAATATTTAACCATTTCGGAATATAGCCATATTTTACTCACCAAAAATCCTTTTTACCCATACACAATATCCATCCTCCTTTCTTTCTTCGTTCTTTTCTATCGCCATAGAAGCTAATGTTGAAAGTCGAGCCTGTCCTCTCATATTTCTGTCATACGTTTTTATTCGATTAAGTGCTGAAAATATTTTTATTTATTTTTAGATTTTGCAAGATGATTTTTTTACCTACGAATACAGAAAAAATGATTAAAAAATTGCAATTGTTGATTTAAAATGAGGAAAATCATGAAATATAAAATATATCTATATCTTTCAATTTATTTTGATGCTAAAACAGAGAGTTGGCACTCATAATTTACTTTCCCGGGCCACACAAAATAATGCAGCGGGCCAGATTTGGCCCCCAGGCCGCCACTTTGACACCTGTGCCTTAGCTAATGTCTGCCGCAGACATTGCCTGCCCTTGCTTCTTCCTCCTCCTCCACCACACATCTCTGTAGTCATAAAGGTAGAAGTATTTGTGCAAGGGAAATTAACCAAACTACACAGACGTCTCAGCAACGCGATACAAAGCAAAGGTCTGCAGGGCAAGAAGACGAAGTCTGCTATTAGTGACACCTTCCCAGAAATGTCTGTGCACCTGCCTGGAAACTGTGGGTGTGCACTTGTGTGTTTAATTGTTGAAGGATGACATTACCATAGATTAGTCCACTTATTTGGACCCCTGATCTCTTTAACATTACATTCCGTTCACCCCCAACTTTGTGGGTATATTACTTTTGACCTAACACCCCAATTGTTGTTCTATAAAAACAATAATTTTAAATCCAGAACAAGACTGGAGGTGAAGGAGATATATAACCGCTTTCTTCTGATGAGCCCCATACTTTTCTTTTCTTAATCCCACCCGCTTCTATTTCATGCAAGCCAAGGGAGGTGGAGAAGGGGGTCCGGGGTGGTGGTGGTGGTGGTGGTGGTGGTGGTGTGCTGGCAAAGCCTCTTTAAACTCTCCGGCATTATAGAGGATTATTTTGTGCAGAGATCCTGGCTTATGCTTCTGTTTTTTTCTCTCCCTTTTTCTCCTCCTGCTTGTGGCAGACATGCTCGGTAAACAGGTTGTGTCACACTTGATTGCATTTGAGAAATTAAAAAGCAGCAGTGACAATAGGCCAGCGCTGGTGGATGAGGGCCCGGCGGGGTGGGGGTCGCGGTGGAGGGACACTGACACCGTAAGACCCGACTCTTTGGGGACCCCTGCTACGCTGCGTGACAGAAGCAGCCCCCGCTGCCACAACAATGCGAGGGCTCGTCCTTCAGAGAGCACTCCTCCCGTACTCTTCCCTAGTCTATCTGCAGCAGGCCATCTGCTTACCGCCTCTCTTTCTTCTCATTCCGCTTCTGTTTGTATCCAGCTCAAATATTCTAGTGTTGAACAACATAAACACTCTGCCAGGTTGTAGCTGTTCATGAGTGTTTTCAAGGCGTGTTCCCCTTGTGAGTCACATATAGTGTCGACGCAGGGAGAAACATCTGTGCCCGTCGGCAGGCTCGATACTAAAGTTGTAAACTACATATGACGTTCCCAGTATAATATCAACAGAACTAAATAGAGAGATATGCTGTTAACCGTAGTTTTTTTTTAAAAGAAATCTATAACACCACGGATCGTAACTCTTGTAAATAAACAAAACAAAAACCCTACATATGAAAATAAAATTCATAATAATAACATTGGACCAGCCCGGTGGAGTGTGGTTAGCATGTCAGCCTCGCAGTTCTAAGATTGAGGGTTCAATACCAGATTCAGACCTTCCTGTGTTGGGTTTGCATGTTCTTCCCAATGTTTTCTCCAAGGTACACTGGTTTCCTGCTACATCCCAAAAATATACATGGTAGGCTGGTTTGAACACTCCAAATTGCCCCCAAGTGTAAATATGAGCATGAATGGCTGCCCATCTCCTTGTGCCCTGCGATTGGATGGCCACCAATTCAGGGTTTCCACTCCCCCACCTCATGCACCCCACGCGACCCTTGTGAGGATAAGCAGTACAGATAATGAATGAACAATATTGACATCCCCGGTGGGTTCCGGGCATTCCTGTGTTTGGTTTCATGGTCTCCTAATGCCTGCGTGGGTTTTCTTTGGGTACTCGGATTTCCTCCATTATCCAAAAAACACATGCTAGGCTCCTAGAACACTCTAACACTCTAAATATGAATGCCCTCAGCTGGGATAAGCACCCCTGTAAGCCGTAGGAATAAATATATAGTAATATTGACATCCGATGAAATATGATAACAAGTCTATGTTTACACCAATGTGGATTGATGAATGTTCATTTTTCATGTTTTCATTTTCAACACCGTTTGGTCTCGTTAGGGAAATGGGGTGCTGGAGCCTATCCCAGCTGACTGATGCAAAAGATGGACTACACCCTAGAATGGTCGCCAGTCAGTCGTAGGGCACACAGAGACAGACAACCATTCGTAGTCACAATCGTCAATCGAGCTCACACTGGCCGAAAATTTACACCATTTCCAGTTGTGTGTCAGTAAAAATAATATATAGCAAGTAAGTAATCTAGTATCAAGGAATGCCCAGTCATCAGTGTTGTGATTAGTATGGAGCATCTGCAGGTAGGCGTGATACCTATAGAGGGCAGTGCTACACAATTAACCATGGAAACCCATCACTCTTAACAACCAGTGTATAATATACAGTATATATAGTGTATATGAAACACTGGTAAAGTCATGTAAAGTACTGTCGTTGCAGCTTTTTGCTTAGATTAATGCATCTGCATTCAAAGGGAATACTTTACTCCCTTTACTAGGTATTTAACTAAATTGCCATTTATTTTACTGGGAATGGTGTTTAGGAAACAATTAATAGAGTGTATAGGAGACAAAAATATTACCTAGAACAATGTTCTCGACATTTGGGGTCCAGCATGTTTTTTGACATGGCAACAATTTGATAAAAATCACAGAAAGGGCCCTTTAAATTGTATCTTTGCTGTTTTTTTACTCACTGAAGCAGATATGAGCGATTAGTTGTAGCTGCCAGAAGAAAACAACATGTTTTTTTTCTTGGCATAACACAACAGTGCAGCATGATTATTTGAACAATTCAGCTGGGAGAATAATTTGGTATTAGAAGACAATAAATTACACTTTTGAAACAGATGTTCTTGGAGGAGAAAAAAAGTCCTGGAACAGATTGCTACTTTTACTGTGCTGTAGAGTAACATTTTACTTTGTAACTATGACACAGGTATAGAAAATCCTATGGTGATTATAAGGCAGTAGGCACTGGAAGGACTGATATAATAATGTGAAGTCTGGTCCTCATTTCATCCTTTCATGCACAAATTGTAAAAGATTTTTGGTCTAAGTAGTTTTTATTACATTCACATAGTTGTGTCTGGAAAGGGCATATAGCCTAAAATTCATACCAATTCTATCATGTGGATCGACTCTTTTGGTTTGGCAACCCCTGAGCGGATAAGCCGAAATGTCAGTCACAGAGGACATACACCTTAGGGCCCGTTTTACATCCTATTACTGTTGCCTGCAATAAAACATACATAAATAATTTTGAATAAATTCAATTAAACGTAATTATTTGAATGTTAAAAAAAATGCAAACTCATTTCTAATACTTTTCAACAGGACTATTTGTTTACAGTGTAATTTTACTATTTTGTGGATGTGTGGATGTTTTATTAATTGTTTTTCCTTCAAATTACAATTTCAAGCACCTTTTTATACTAGCACTTCCACCTTTGGTTGTCCCGATGCTGAATTAATGACCTCCGATCAGATTTTTAAATTATGTTTTGTCAATATGATCTAAAATGTGAAAAAAATAACAATCAGTAAAATAAAAATCAGATGGTCCTGCTTTGAGAAAGGCAGTTTACAAATTTTACACAATTCTTCGTTATGACCATCATTTCAATTAGTGTACAGTATTTTCCGGACTATAAGGCGCACTTTTCATAATGTAACTTATGTATGTTTTTTGTTGTTGTTGTTTTTTTTAAGCTATAGTTATCTGAAAAACTGTTGTTAACAGATGGCTATTTAGCCTGTTGTTTTTCTTTTTACAACACTTTAACATGTATTTTCTTGGTCTCTTGACTTATACTCTAGTGCGACTTATATATTATATATTTTTTCCTTCTTCATTGTGTATTCTTTGGCTGGTGCAACTCATACTCAGCAGCAACTGATAGCCCCCCAAAATATGGCATTCATGGTATCATTATTGGGACCATGTAACTGAGTGTGGCAGGCATTTCTGTTGAAACAGTCCACAGGAACAAATGAGCGTTGTTTGTCAACACCGTAAATACTTGCGGTTATGGTCCCGTTTGGCTTCTTTACACAGAACCATTAACTTGTGGCTGAAGCTTGGAGCCAAATATTGGCACTAATCTATTTATCACCATGGGTTTTTGCCTCTGTGCTCTCCCTGCAATAGTCAGTCATGTTTAATTCAATGTGTTTCACTCGGCTAAATCTCATCTAGAGGTCTACAACACATTTGTTTACGGTTACTTGTTTTTGACGGGATCGGAGCTGACGCAGGTTCCGTCTGAACGTAACGCTACTATCAAGGGAGCAACTTGGACTATCTCCAACACGGAGGCCCTGGTAATATATAATCTGTTGATTTACTGTCACCTCAAGGAGCACAGTCAACCCCAAAGAGACACCACCAAAATTCATTAATCTAATTAGATATGTCATATTGCCCAAATGAGACTGCGTTACGGCTTTGCTGCAGGATAAGTGCAAAGTAAGACCGGGACCCACAAGGATAGTATGCAGCCGACGTGTGCTAACGCTCCTGTGCTTCATTACACTCTTAATTACCTATTGTTTCTAACCGATTGGTGGTGAATCTACAGGCAGTTAAATGTAATATAAATTTTCTAATCTACTGGTCCATTACTAGAGTCAAAATATTATTGGTTTTGTGAGTAATCAGACTTTTAAATGGTGCTGATACCACTCCCGGAGGGCAAGGGCTGGGCTTCCACTGTGTAATTGAATTTGGCTTTCTTCTCCTTCTTCATCTTCTTCTTTATTTTCTCAACAGAATGCCGAGAGGAATATTTTTTGGTTGGGGTTGAGCATTCGGGTCGAGTCGTCTTTGGTTCTGGTCGGATCAGGATATTTTTTCTTCCCGGGCATAGGTCAGAACGGCAACCCCCTTTTGAGAAAGTGTGCTGGGTGTGTGCATGTAGTCAACTTGTGTGTGTGTGTGTGCGTGTATGTTTGCAGCGGTTCTGGTATGCTGTCACCAGCAGCCAGATAAGCCAAAGGATTTATCACCCAGCGAATTGCCTTTGAGTGCTGGATAAAACGGTTCCAATACATCCTCATATGAAAATGCTGCGAGGTTAATGAGAGCCAAATTCACAGTGGGCTAAATCTATTAGGTTTTCATGGATGGAATCAATCAACATGCGGCGCACAGGTGGATTTGTCATTTTGAAGCATTGCCTGTTTGAATTCCAAAGCACAATCTTCCACACGGAATGATTCACTTTGATTTTGAATGCCTCTTCATCAAGAAGATGATGGCTATGAACTAATTTCCCCACATCAGTTTACACAAAGTTATTAGCTTTCTTTAGCAGATGACAAATCATGTTGTTTAACAGGTGCTGGATTTTTTTTCTGGTTTAATTCTCCACAAAAAAATATAAGGAAACAATGTTGCTATATATGGCTGATAATTTTACGCAATTTTACTGAAAATCTATTTTACACATTCAATGAAAATGGTTTCATTATCGATTTCGCGGTTAAAAAAAATCCCTGTTCATACACGTTCAAAGTGTCTCCTCCTACATTTTTTCCCATCTAACTAATTTATTTATTTATGTATGTCATGTTTTGTTGGGGCTTGGTGGTTCGTCTGTGTTTTCCCTTGTGTATCATATCCATGTGATTGCACTTACGTCTTACCTGCTGTGCTTTCCCGGTTTTCCTCCCCTCGCGTAACCCAGGTCTGCGCAATTTAAAGGTAAGATCTTAAGCCCGACCCAAGCCCGACCTTAAATGTTAATCATTACTTCGAGTTTGGGTGGGGTTCGGCCGGGCTTCTCTCTCGCTGATTTAAAAAAAAAAAAAAAAATATATATATATATATATATATATATATATATATATATATATATATATATATATATATATATATATATATATATATATATATATATATATATATATATATATATATATATATATATATATATATATATATATATATATATATATATATATATATATATATATATATATATATATATATATATATATATATATATATATATATATATATATATAATAGCACTAAGTACCCTACAGTTAACACAAAGGTGCCCCCAAAATTAACTAATTGCCCAGCATTGACACTAATAGACAGACATCAAATTCCTTTAAACCTGGAAGACTGGTTATGAATGCTCATATTAGACAAAATCTCAGTCCAAATACATTGAATGTCTGGCGCCATCAATGGCAGTCAGTGAGTTAAAAAGAGAACCGAAAATGCCCTAAAATTAATGTAATTCAGTAGAATTTTCTATTCTCTCTGTCACTCTTGGTCTCTTACGATCATAATCTCCTCCTTTTCCTTGAAAGGCTGATTTCATTTACCAACTGACATGAGTTTAGTTTTCCAGTCTTGCCAAACAAAAACCCTTTAGATGCACAAATGTTTCTTTCCAACTTTGTTCACTTCCAGGATTTTGCTGGAACTCACTGGGAACATTCTGTTTAGATGTCACTCACAAGAACTGTATTTTCTTTTTCTTGTATGATCGTAACTGGAGAGTGTGTTTTTTACTTTTCTCCAACTCCAGCACTCTTTTGTGTTTCTCATCTTTCTTCTGTAGTTCTCTATTTGGCAATAGCACACTATATGAGAACTGGCACTTGTATATTTGTGAAGACCGAGATGTTGAGAAGATAAAATCATGCGCAAGAAGAAAAAACGAACATTTTTTATTTGTACTTTTTTCCATTGTAGCGATGAATGGCAACCTGTGCAAAGTGTCCAGAGACGTGCACTCTCAAAAATAACCTCTCTTCCCAGACTAATGAGCAGCATTATTTAAACACAGTTTTTGTTGTTGTTGTCACTAAAATGTGCAAGTTAAACACATTGTTGTCACAGGTTGCTACATTGGATGTATTGCATCCTCGTTCAGATTTCCATTTATAGCAAGTTAAATTCACACCGCAACTTGCCATGTTGTCAGCAGGTGTGGGCTCGATTCCCGCTGGGGGTGGTATGATTGTGAGGGCGTATGGTTGTTTGTCTCTCTATGTTCCCAACAGCTGACTAGTGACCAGTCTAGGGTATAGGCTGCCATTCACCTGAAGTGAGCTGGGTTAGGCTCCAGCAAAAGCAAAAGTCTTATGGACGCTTGTTTAATGCAGCAGACAGAGCCTGCAGAACTGATTGTGAAGGCCTTGAGGCAGATTTCTGACCCTAGCAACAAAATGACTGAAATGTGATTGGTTGAATGCTTCAATATGAAAACACACATCTAAAAGCAGTGCAACCAGGAGGACAAGCAATGAAAGGAAGCTGACTATTCAAATTATTTAATTTTAAGTATTCATGGACAAAATATTATTAACAGCAGTCTATGATTCAGATATTTCTTAGGCCGGCAGAGAAGGCCTTGAAGGCCCTGACGGCACACCACTGCATAAAATGAATGTATAAATAAACAGAAGTGTGTCATGTACATGTGCACAGTGAGATGGGATCTGATAAGAAGCTAGTGTAAGTCGAAAATTCTATTGTCATATGGATATTAAAGAGTTGATTTTCAAACTCATATTTCTCTCCATACAGGAGCAAAAAATCAGTGCTTCTTTGACATTTCTTTTTTAAGTGGATCTTTTAAGTGTCCCTCGAGCATTGAGTGGTAATGTTTGTGCTGTTCAACTGTGTGCTCATAACACAAAGAATCTGCAAAGATCAAACATTAGGCGATACACGCAAAATAGGTCACAGTAAACAAGTGGTATACAGTATTGCCAGATTGGCTTTTAACTTCTCTCTAATGTTGTGTTCATTAAAAAGTGTTAATTTTAGAATGAAATCAATCAAGTGGCAAGCACTTGTCTTACTATTTCACTTGTGCTTATTGTAGTTAAACATTTTCTTGCTGGTGCTTGATCTATGTGGATTTATATTAAGCTGACGCCAGTGAGTAATTTCTAAGCAACTCAAGCATTGCGATGTGATGCATTCGTTCATTCATTCGTTTTCTGAACCGCTTTATCCTCGTTAAGTTGTATCATATCAATTCTAAGATGAGTGGATTCCCGCTAGCCCTTAAGCTTAGGCAAGAACTATTATTATTTTTCCCCCACTCTATAACACGCCGATAGTTATGAAGCATTTGATGCATTTTGGTTGGTCATTTGAAAGAGCATTAGGTGATTAAATTTATTTTTACATTTTTGTTATTTGGATATTACAAATAAAATCTACATGTCTACGTCTACATATATACTATTTCTCATTGGAAAGTGGTCGTGGGTTATCCTATTGTGGGGACATCGGTGTGCATAATTTTGGGAATATTTTGAAGGGAATATAAACTCAAACAACCCTCGAATGTTGACTAAAAGTCAGTGTGGAGGCGGGGCAAAAAGAGCCAACCCGGGAGAAGAAAGGTATCAAAATGTCAAACTAAATTAGAAGCTTAGTGTTAGGTTCGATTTAACTTATTTTTGAGTGTGTCTGCATCGTAATCCAAGTTAATTTAAATTTGTTAAGGTTACGTTACGAGCGTGTTCCGGTGATAAAAGACGACCCCCCTCCCTCCCCTCACTCTGTCCATCTTTCTATCTCACCCCCCATTAAAATCCATATAATTTTAGTACTATTAAACACATTTTAGTAATATTAAACCACTGTTTATGTGTTACGTTCTTAAGAGATGACGAATTAGAACAAATAAAACATGTTTTCCAATCCAATATCCTGTTTTGGTGTATCTTCAGGGAGTTGGAACGAATTAATTGGTTTTTAGTTTATTTCAATGGGAAACGTTCGTTTGATTTATGAGAAAATCGACATACGAGCTCAGACTCGGAACGCATTAAGCTCGTATCTCGAGGTACCACTGTATGTCTACACATCTGACTATGTCTATGTCTGTGTTTATGTGTTTTTGTATGCATGCATGCTTTAGGTTCCAGTAACACTAGAGAAAGGCTTTTACTGTTTGTTGAGTTGTTATGACTTTCCTTCTTTGGGGAGAAGAGATGAATAAAATGATATTTTAACTTGCTTGCTTGATAAATAAAGATGTTGTTGTTTTGGTCTGGGTCATGTAGTACATCTCCATGGCTGCTTGTTTTTAAGAAGAATTTTTGGAGTATACTACAGTACAAAATTTGGCACTAGCCAGTCACGTTCAATTTATGCCGTTTCCTTGGAAACACAGGAAGGAAACTCCTGTGTCTGATTGGCCTGCATAACAATAATACAAATATGCTAATGGGGTAAGTTGAGTAGTATAACAGCATTTCTTAGTGATGGAAGACAACATAAGATAACTCAATATTTTTTTATATTGCAGGAAACCTGACTCCTGGTATTCTCTTATATTAAATGTACTAAAAATAATTGCTAAGTTAATTTTACACCCAGATTGAACAGGAAATTGTGGCAATCTATTAATTCTTTGATTCATTTTCTGAACCCCTTATCCTGAAAAGAGTCGTGGTGGGTGCTGTAGCCTATCCCAGACAACAACACCCGCCCTTATTGATATTTACTCAATATATTTTTAAATGTAAGGAAACAAAATGACACAGCCTGATATGCCTGTATTTTACCATCAGTCGAAGTGAAAGCTGTTCGGGTTCTGCGGGCATCAACTTTGATGACGTTAGATTGGTGTGAAAAAAGGATTTTGGAATAATATAAGCTAGTTGCGTGCCTTGAGATTTTTTCAATGCAAAAAGTGTGCTGCAGCTAAAAAAAGGCTGGGAAACACTGATCTAGAGTAGCCAATGGCCACCAATGAGTAAAATGAGTGAACTGAAATCATAAACAAAAAGTCAAAATGTGTTCATAAAATAGTTACGACAGTCACGGCAAGCATACTAAAGACAGAGAAAACAACTGAATTAATTCAAAAAGTAAAGGCATACATTATACTTAGAGTTTTTCATACCCCTTATCGTCACAGGGGTCACAGGGGTTGCTGGAGCGAAACCTCAATCCCAGAACTGTGAAACCGATGCGCTAACCACTCTTTAACCGGGCCGATTACGTTTCCACAACATTATAGTCGATGCATACTTTTGCTGAACTTTTCCACTCCCATCTATTCTATTAATATGCAACACGCAAGGTGAATTTAGGACATTGGCCTTGTGATGAAGGCCTAATGACACTTGTTTGTTCAAAGTCTCTGACTCTCTGTTTTCTATCAGACTATGTATTTATTCTCTTTATTCAAACGATCCCCAGGGTACTTTGGAAGTCGTGGGGTCATCAGTTCCTCTGTTTGCTTCTGAGTTTGGTAGCATTCTATTTAATTAGGCAGCTAATCAGCCACTAAACACACAAGAAGATGAGACAATCTGTATCTATTTACTTCCCTCACAGACTTTGGCGCACCCCGTATATTTGCGTGTATAGCAGGTTGGGGAGAAAAAATCATTTATCCGGGGGAAGGATGAAGGTCATGGCTCCTCCTTACACCCGATTCTGTGAAACCAATTAATGTGTTGGCTGGTGAAGTTCAGTTGGAGGACATGTGCAGCCAAACAATAGCACATGACAGCCGCTCTTCGCTATCGCTGGCTGTGTTTTCTTGCAGCATTAATTATATTTGTAGATTCTGTCATTAACTATGGAATGGTGAAGTTCATATTTGTTGATATTTCTTATCACAAGTCAGATGCCATGTGCGTGGGAGCAAATGATGAATGTAGTCAGTCATCAAGACGTTCTATTTGATCCTTTATTATGGTAGTCAAGCCTAATTTGCCACTCAAAATTTACATGAAAATAAACTACCAATTGTTATAGATCATATACAATGAGCATATACCATAGCATTTAATTTGTTTCTTCTACAAATGTAAAATAAAAAATAAAAAAATTCATAAAAGAAAGTATTAAAAGTGAATTTGTTGTTACTGGGTAGCACCAATGAAAGTCAATATAATATTACATATTCAAGAATGAAAACTTGGTTTGTGGAAAAACTGCTAGTTTTGCTTTCATTGGCCAACCATCAGGACGGTTTAACCTTCCCGCCTCATCAACATCTTTTAAATTCATCAGAGGCCCCGCCCTGATAAACATGAAAGAGGTGGTTTGCTCGGCAACAATCAAAGAGCGAATTGTGTCTTTTATCTCAGCCATGTGCTGTGAATTTCTTGTTGCCAGGTCTCACCAATTTAAGACAATATAATATTCCATATTCAAGAATGAAAACGTGGTTTGTGCCAAAACTGTTAGTTTTGCTATCATTGGCCAATCATGAGGACGGTTTAACCTGCCCGTCTCATCAAGGTATTTTAAATTTATCAGAATCCCCGCCCTGATAAACATGAAAGAGGTGGTTGGCATGGCAACAATCAAAGAGCTAATTGTGTCTTTTATCTACGGCATGCGGCCATTTTATTCAAGTTAAGCAAAAATACTTATTTTTGCTAGATTGTGTCACAACAAGATGGATTTTGTTGAGGATAGCATTGGCATCTACAAACCCCTGATGGTGCGCATTTTTCAGATTTATAACTTTGAATTAAGTGAAGCAGTATGTGGTACAATATCAATATGAGCAGTACAATATCATTGTTTTTCTTTTGCAGGATTTTTTCCACACTCGTGCATATAAACAATCAGTGAAGGCCTGCTGGAATGCCATCTCATATAACACGCAGGTATGGCAGTTTATATTTAAAGTTTAAAAAAAAGAAAACAATTGAGTAGAAAAGAGATAGTGTTATATTTTTGTGATTATCTTTTATAGATTGGACTGCTGGCAGAATTTTTAAAACTTCAACAGAAGACTCTAATTCCAGTTGAAGTAACAGTTGAAGCAATGTCTGATTTGCTGGTGGAGGAGACAAATAGTTCACTTCGAATTAAGTAAGAGGAAACTCAGAGCTTCATAGTATTCAAACAATAAGCATACAGATACCATGATGATTTTGAGGAATTGTGAAGGTACCTGATGATTATATTTTGTCCTGTATTTGCAGGCTTTGGGAATTTGACGTGGAGGACTGCTTTAAGGCTGAGTCCAAACTGGTAAGCAAAGCATAATTAATTACACATATTTCCTCCCCCGCATCTAAGCCATAGTAAATGCATTCATTCATTGATTCATTCATTCATCTTCAATACCACCCATCTTTAAAAGGGTTGCGGGGGTTGCTGGAGCCAAACCCAGCTGTCTTCAGGCAAAAGGCAGACTACACAGTAGACTGGTCGTCAGTTAGTTGTAGGGCACACAAAAATACAGACAACCACTCACACTGCCACCGAGTGGAAATCGAACCAAGACTGCCCACACAAAAGTCAGGCAGTTCGGCGGCTGAGTGGTTAGCGCATCAGCCTCACGGTGGGAGACCTGGGTTCAAATCTAGCACCCCCCGCGACCCTAGAGAGGATTAAGCGGTTCACAAAATGAGATGAAATGAGAAACTAGATTTAATTTAATTGAATTAAGTACCTTGAATACCACCTCAACAACATTTCCCTGAATATTTAGTCTGCAATATTTTTAAGGGTTAGGGCAGGGGTGGCCAAGTCCGGCCCTAGAGATCCCCTAACCAGTCTGTTTCCATATCTCCCTCTTCTACCATACAAACAGACTGGATAGGGGCGCTTGAGGACTGGACTTGGACGCCTCTGGGTTAGGGTTTCAGTCAAATGATTTTCACTTAAATCCATGCGGCTGGCAATGAGTGACAAAGTTTCCTGCCATTGACGACTATGGACGTCCAATCCAAATTTATTGGGGGTTAGCAGTGATTGAACAATAGATGCAGATAAAGGCATCCAATGTCTTTTATATAGGACTTCTGTTTATCTTAACTCGTATACATCCTAAAAAAAATTCACACCTGCTCATCTTGTTCTTGTCAGGTTTTTGAGGTGAACACAAGCATGAAAATGAGAGACATTGAGTTTGAAGCCAAAAGGCTCCTTGCATCTCCTGAGATGATCCCTATAGAGCTAAAGTAAGTCTCCAAAACGTATTTATTATCAGCACAATCAAATTATATGTCTACAGGATGCAGTATTCAGTCGACATGTGTATTAATATGTGGTTTTATCCTTCCAAACTCCAGACATACTAGGATTCTTCGCAAAGCGAAGCAGTTGGCTGAGACCTTGAAGCAGCAGCAGGCCACATCTGCTACTCTACTCAGCCCACGTGACTTGGTGATAAAGGTTCTTCCAAAGGTCCTTCAGATCTTTTGGATACCTCCACCGAGCCCCGCTTTTGCGATGCCATCCCGGTATCTGAGCAAGATGGCTGTCGGTGTGACGCAGGCTGTTCTGGACTCCGTCTGCCAGACACTGTCTTCCATCCAAATCCAGTTCTCCAACGCCATTAGAGACAATTTGGTCCTCGCTATCCATGAAAAAGTGAGAAAGACTTTTTCTGTGGATGTTCTGGTGGAGAGCATTCACAGCTTTCAACCAGAGTTCTTAAAGACCATAAGGAATGTCGCTGTCGACGAAATCGGTGCACTCTCGGCTCTCTTTGTATTCCTCCCACCTTCACCATCTCCTGACCTGACCTCAGCCTCAGAGACAGCTTCCCTGCCAGATGACGGGGACTCGATCGACAAGCCAATCAACAAAGATGACGCCACTGACAGTGAAGAAGCTACGGATTTATCGTCAGCTCTATTGGTTTCTTCTAGCAGAGATAGCGTCGATTTAAAGACAAACAAGCGTTGCATCTTCAGGATCATCTCAAAGTGGATGAAAATATTTTCATGAAAGTGAAGATTCACATCACGAACTACAGATAATACAATGTAGTTTGTATAGTTTGACTTTTACACTGTAATGTGCCAAAGTCTGATATTGCCACCTGAAAATGTTTGGATGCATCTTGGCTTGGGAGAAAAGTACAAATTTCATTTTCTGTAGCGAGTAGTATGAAAGACATCTTGAACTGTTGTACTATTTGAAATAGGAGATGATTTAAGAATCCTTCTTCCAGGTCTCCAACAAAATGTCACTTGCATGGTTTATTTGGCACTGATATGACACCTTTCCTTTCTTCATCCTTACCTCACAAAATGTATTGTACATTAGGTGTAATTATTATGTATTTTTGCTGTTTCAACAAGATGTATATATAAACTTTTTTACTTTTTTTACATTTATAAATCTTGATTGTTATTTGTCTTTCAACTGAGAATATTATTAATTTGGTTTCACGTGAAAGTGAAGGATATACTGTTCGTACGAGTATGTATAGTATACATTCAAATATGTCCAGTGTATACATTGTATGAACCGAAAGAACTACTACTCCCAGAATGCTTCACTTTTAAGGAGCGGATGTTGTTCTTTATATTTAACCAAAGTCTCGCTACCATGTAGCCTCTTGCTGTGTAAGTCATATTCAAATAGGTTTTAAATTCCAGAAATATTTTTAATTCGCTATACATTATTCCCCACAACAATATAAATCTTAACTTCCCATTATTGTGGTATTGTACTACACAGCATTGTACCTTGTTCCTTTGCGTTTGTCTTTTATATACAGTGTAGCTTTTTCTCTCTTCCCTTAAGTTCCAAATATGTAATTTATCGATGTCCTAGTATCATTTTCCAGTGTACGGTTTAGTTTGTAGTTCTAAGGAGGACTCCTGTGTCTGCAGTGTCCCTCGATATGGAAGGCATCACAAGGTAACGTTCGAAAAGCGACTCTGATTGTTAATGTGTTTTGATGATGTAAACAGTCCCCTTTACTCATGCAAACAACTCCTTAGCACAATGCTTTTCCCCATGCGTGTGCCGTTCTGTGTTCTTGTTGAATGACAGCCCGTGTTTTGTAAGGTGAACTAACGAGACAAGCTAGCTAACACTGGCTAACTACAATCAGCTGTTTTAACACAACTTGGGCTTACAAACGCGGCCTTATATGCTTGTTGCTCCAAAGATAGACTGCATATTAACCCGAGACACTGTAATAACTTGCTCGTGATAACTATTACACATTGTCGCTCAGTACATAATGCATACATATCGATGAAGCTGCCATGGATAACAGCGCTTTGGTCTGAACCGCTTTATTCTTACTAGGATCGCGGGGGGTGCTGGAGCCCATCCCAGCTGACTCCCAACCAAAGGTGGGGAACACCCATAATTGGTGGCCAGCCGATTGCAGGGCATAAGGAGACGGACAACCATGCACACTCACACCCATACTTAGAGGCAATTTAGTGTCCAATCCGCCTCCCATCCATGATTTTGGAATGTGGGAGGAATCCAGAGTACCCAAAGAAAATCCAAGAGAACATGCAAACTCCACACAGCTGGACTGACCTGGATTTGAACCCAGTACCCCCACTATGAGGCGGTGGTGCTAACCACTCACCCAATAGGCTAGCTATACAACTTACAAGGAAGACATGCAATATAGGAACACAAGCCAAAAGTCTTTCATGCATTACTGCATTATCAGTAGATATTTGCATTATATTTAACCAAGCATTACTGCTACTGTTGGACTTGACACTTCCTCACTCATGAATGTTTGTCTCTAACTTACAGGTCATGCATGCAGCCAGGCTTCTAACCTGCACCTTAGCCCCAAAGCCACTGTGCTTGTAGGTGGAGGTGCTTCCTTCATCTATCCTCCATTCTTCCCCACTGCCTCCAACAGCCGATACTTCCCTATGTTAACTTTGTTGAGCATGTTTTACTATATCTGTCTGCGGCGACGCTCCAGGAGTGGGACTCGGGGTGAGGCACTGACCAGTCGGCGAGCGGTAGAGTCAGGCCAACGGGCAATATTGCCTGTCAGTGTGGAGGTGGAGCAGTACACCAAGGAGGTTTTGGACTTCAGCTCTCATTATGGCAGTGAGAATAGTATGTCCTACACCATGTGGAATCTGGCCGGTGTGCCTAATGTTTACCCCAGCTCCGGGGATTTTACACAGACTGCTGTATTCAGAACTTATGGAACATGGTGGGAACACTGTGCTAGCGCTCCTCCACGTTTCCGGCGCACCCCTAAAGGTTTTTACAGCCAGGATTACATTGAGTTGGGCTTTGAAGAGCCTGTTTACCCTACAGCCGTGGAGGTGCTTGAGACATATTACCCAGGGGCAATTATCCAGATTCTGGCCTGCTCACATAACCCCTTTTCCCAAAATCCAACCTCGGATGTCAGGTGAGGCACCTATTGGGTTTTGAAGAATATTTGCAAACACAATCATTGTCAATTTGTAATTTTACCATCATTTGTTATCCTTGATAAATGTATTATGGCCAAATATGCTAGGCTAACTTTTTTTTAATGAGAGTTACTATATCTTATCTACATGCACTTCTTAGGCCTCAGCACCCTTGTGAGGATAAGTGGTTCAGACAGGCAGATTTTAGAAAGTAATGTAAACATGTACTTTGTTAAATTGAATTAGTTTTAGCGCTGTATTATATGCCCTTCATTTAAAATCTTTGCACTTGGATAATCCTTTTTTCACCTCCACTGGATTTCTCCCAATTCAATAAAATGAAAATGAAAATTTAATACTTTTTTTTTACTAAATTCTTGTCTTTTACCCCTAACTATATAACCCGTTTATAATGAGCTCTTGATCTTTCCATCTCACATGTTTGTAAATGGGATGCACACACATCTGCCTATTGAATACCTGGGCAACCAAGTGTTTCCATTATTTCTTGTCTCTTAAAAAGTGGAAGCAACACAATGGCATGAAAATGTTTGAAAACTTCCATTTTGATTGATGAATTATTGGTGTTTGGATCAGCTATCACATGTTTAATATATTAAAATGAAATCCCTGATCTAAACACCCAATAATATATTATAAACGTAAATAATGGCAATTGTCAGGCCTGCCCAAACTTTTCCAGACTACTCTATATAAAAATTGTTATCATTTCTACTCTGTTAACATCAGAAGTAAATACTCCCAAATTAAAGAAACCCAAACACCTCATATTTGATATGGGTTTTAAAGCCCTCCAAATGTGCTATTTTTGCCTGCTGAAAAAGCTGACATATACAATCAGATACATGCATTGTACAAATAACCTGAAATGGAAACATACATTTGATCATTGTGTCCAAATATGATACAAATTATAATGAATATTTTAGATTTTTTTTTCTGTTGGCTTGTCCTGAGAACCATTGGTAATTTAAAAAAAAACATTATCCCTTAATTATTCACTGGATTGTGATTCATATAGTTAAAGTATATAACGATTGATTGATTTCAAGTCCATTCTTCTGGTAGAGCTAAAATAAGAGGTATTTTTTCCAGATTTCCAGTATCAATAGCCATTATAATAATACATATGGGGTAGCAGAATTTTAGGAGCATCATGATACAACTTTGAATTTAAAAATTCTAATTGTATATCTTAATTTTTCAAAAAGAAAAATAAATATCCTCACAATCTACATACAGACAAGCCGTATAGTTATTAAAATAAATAAAGGTGTATTACATATTGATCCCATCCAATTTTTCTAATGCAGGTGGGAGGTGTTGTGGTCAGGGGAGCCCACTAAGGTGCTGGCACCCCAGGCTCGCCAGTTTTCACCCAACATCAAGCACATTAATTTTCCTACCAACTTGCTACGGCTGGAGGTCAATAGTTCTCTTCTGGATTATTATACTGAGCTGGACGCTGTCATCCTTCGTGGTGTAAAAGAGAGGCCCATGCTTGCACTCTACAAAATGCCTGTCATCGATATCATCGACCTCAGTGACAGCGAGGAGGACCTTTCTGATTTGGAAGGTCCATTCAAGCAGAGTGCAGATAGCAGGACAGGAAATGGCTACTTTGACAAACTACCCTATGAGGTAAATAAGGATGAGTTCTGATATTTTTGCTTGATTTTATTATTTTTCAATGCCAACGATTTAAGTCCAGGCAACAATTTGGCCTAATAACACTAAACCCAAGCAAAGTATATAAAAAGCACCTCTCACAAGGAATTACTCCAACAAATACAGGGTGACACAAAAACATGAGAACTTTTTAACAGATCTAATAAAGGATGATAGATGATGGGAGAAACCGATTTCATTCATATTCGTCTATATATATATATATATATATATATATATATATATATATATATATATATATATATATATATATATATATATATATATATATATATATATATATATATATATATATATATATATATATATATATATATATATATATATATATATATATATATATATATATATATATATATATATATATATATATATATATATCTAATAAAGGATGATAGATGATGGGAGAAACCGATTTCATTCATATTCGTCTATATATATATATATATATATATATATATATATATATATATATATATATATATATATATATATATATATATATATATATATATATATATATATATATATATATATATATATATATATATATATATATATATATATATATATATATATATATATATATATATATATATATATATATTTACACATATATATATATTTTTTTTTTTTTCAATTAAACTAATGGATGTATTGTGCAAATCAGAACTGGTACTTTCTGGTGAGGCATTTTCTCCTTTGCCCTTATCCCAAAGTTGCCATTGTGCTAAACTTTAGTTGATATTCATTTATCTGCATTTTGTTGCCTTCTCTTGGAAATTTCTTTTATACCTCCCAGCTCATTCAGCTGATACTGAGCCACCTGACCTTGCCAGACCTGTGCCGTCTGGCCCAGAGCTGTAAGATGCTGCACCAGCACTGTTGTGACCCGTTGCAGTACACCCAGCTGAGTTTGCAACCTTACTGGGCCAGGCTGAGTGACACCTCCTTGGGACACCTGCAGAGCCGCTGCACACGCCTCCAGAGGCTCAACCTTTCTTGGACTGGCAACCGTGGAGCTCTTACCCTGAATAGCTTCAGCAGGTCAGACTTTCTGTACAAAGGATAGAAGTGGCCTTGACGAACTTGAAAGTTTTAAACGAAACCTTACAAGTTAAAATATCCTAGTACAGTAGTTGGCAATATGGAAGCTATGCAGGTTTGTTAAAATGACTTTATTTCTCCTTTGTCATCAGTTTTATGAAGGTATGTGGCCCCAGTCTGTTGAGTCTGGAGCTTTCTTGCTGCCACTTTCTGAATGAGGCCTGCTTGGAGGTTCTTGCACAGACTTGTCCAGAGCTGCAGGAGCTAAACCTAGCTTCGTGCGACCGTCTTCACCCACAGGCCTTCACGCACATTTCCAAACTCACGCGTCTACGCAAACTTGTGCTCTATCGTACCAAGGTTGAGGTAGGACTGCCCATCACAAGCAAAATCACATTTTTATGTATTGTTTTTGGGGGATGCGCCGATTAATCGGCCGCCAGTTATTGTCAGCTCATGGGAAAAGTGATCAGTGCTCATTAAACCATGACCTTCCATGCCAAGCCAAAACATTAATCACTCAGACTGCAAAACTGTAGGCAGGGACACTATGCCTGCTCTTCTTCCTGTTTATCCCCCTTTCGAGGCACCTGGTATTTTCAGTTCTGGGCTCTTGGTACTCTCACTCAGTATATACCCATTAAGCAGGACAGTTAAATTTTACTCGTATCTCAAATAATAATAATCGGACATAGGCTTTGTTATCATCATTGACTCGACAAAAACCTAATTGTCATCATACCAAAGCTGCGTATGACGAAATTGCTCGTATGTCGGGGCACTCGTATGTCGAGGTACCACTGTAGACATAAACTGCTCCACCTAAAAGTAATACAGTTATATTTTTGTAAGTTGTAAGCTTAGACTGGAAGTGCTGAATTCTATCGCAAAATCAAAGACCCACCTATTCATAATGGCAAATTTTGTACGCTTCCCCCAGAAGTCACATTTAATTTGGATTTAACGCAGATACCTACCTTACCATAGAAAAGATACATAATTCATGCATTGCTTTTATGATAGGTCTTACATCCCAAATATGGGAAGAATAGAGTTATCCAATCCAATATAAGGCTTACTTTTTGCGGCTCCAGACTTTTTATTTGTTTATTTCATCCAATATGTCAATTTCAACATTTTGGGTTGCCAATCCCTAGCCTATACGAAATTCAGGTTTTTCAACATGTTTATACCGACTCGCATTACTATCAAGCCCTGATTATGAAAGGGTTATTGGCTGCACTATGTAAACCTGGCAAATGTCTCATTTCTATTCGAGTGTTAAGAACATCGGAAAAAAGAAGGAATTTTGTTGTTTGTAATTAGTTGGCTATATATAATATCAGTTTAAAAATGTTTCTCTAAATGTTAATTGGGTAGCACGTCTCAGAGTAAGTGTAATTCAATTTAAACAAGCAGTCAATTAACTCACCACAAGCAGACTCAATTACACACTACAGTGCTCATGTTTAAGGTGTTCAGAACGGTAAAACTATTGACACTAGTGTCAGATTTTGACAGTTTTAGTTCTTTGTCATGTTTTAATATAAAAACAATGATACAAGTTCAGTTTGTTACGGATCCACACTGGCAGTTTTCCGCTGTTTCTGTAGCGAGACAGAATGAGCAGTATTTCTTGTCAGGCTGTCATGATCTTGTCACTCAGTACATAAATGTCTTGCGCGCTGAGGAAAAGATGCCAGAGGCAGAGGGGAGGATGTCTCCGTGTGCTGACACTATTTTTCAACTGCTAAATGTGCAACCATAAAAACTAGAATTTTTAACTGGTGCACAACTGGCTGTCTTATTTTATTGTCCATGTGCACTTTCACTAGAGGTAATCTGCAGGTATTTTTTTAAATCTAGCGCTATTAAATTAATGTGCATGTAATTTGGGGAGGTAGAATTTAAAACAATTTGGGAATTTCAATTTATAGGTTATTATATTGTCTAATGTGATATCTGGGAGTGTTCTCCAAATAGAACTGCGTTCTGGATGGGCACAGTTTATATAAAACTCTTTCATTCTTCTTGTCTTTCTCCTTGTTATCTCTGCAGCAAACAGCTATTCTTAGCATCCTGACTTTCTGCATCGAGTTGAAACACTTGAACCTTGGGAGCTGTATCAGGGTGAGAATCAACACAACTTAAATACAAATATGATAAGCCCTTCTAATGAAATATATTTTACCACAAAGCACCAGCTCCATATCATGATATGTTCAGAATTCAGATGTAAAGGAACAATCATTTTAATGCTCATTTTATACCACTGCTTCTCAAATAGTGGGGCGTGTCCTCCTAGGGCTGGTGAGGGGTAACTGTACACAGCAATTCTTGGTAGAATCTGACTTAGATAAACAGTTATTTACCAGAATAAAATGTAATTGCGCATTGAGTCAGTGAATGCCAGTGCCGTGCTTACTGTCGGAGTTTGTACAGGGAGTGCAACATTGAAGAACAAATAGTACAGATCAGAATTATCAGGCGAGTTAGCATTACACATTCACTGATTTTCGGCTTTTCCTTCAGGGGTCGCCACAACAAAACACCTTGGAAAAGTATTTGACAGGGATGGAAAGAAAGGAGAGCAACACAGATAGTGAGTCAAAACATTAGTCACCTGAAAGCCAAGAGAAGGGAATATGAGGAAGTGTATGTAGCACTTGGCTTTACTATTATTCTTATGAGAGATGATGAATGACTGGAATCCTTGCTATGCCAATAAGGCCTAGTATTGGACAGTAGAAAGCCCAAAAAATTCGGACGTCATTTAAATACACATTACACATTAATCATGCTAATAAGATACTTGAACATTTTCTGCGAAAACATGCTAAATATTTGCAACAACAAATAATACATCGTCATTATTGAACTGATGCACATTCTTTTTTTTTTACTAACAAAAATCTTAAATGGTAAATAAGTTCATTTATTATTAAATGTTGTTCAATTTCAACTCTTTTTTTTCTTCAATTTTAACAATAATTTTATATTATTTATATTAATAATGTTGAATAATATAAAAACTCAGATCATTTATAATTAATTATTAAAAGAGTTTGTTCTGGATCATGTCAACACAACTTATTTATGTTTGACCACTGTATGCCACACACAAAACAGAATATTTTATTTTAATTATTCCATTGCGTATGCTGGCGAATGTACCCTGACTCCGGTTGTTTTTTGACAGATCGAAGACTATGACGTTGTTGCCAGTATGCTGGCTGCTCGGTGCCACTCACTTTGTTCACTGGACTTGTGGCGCTGCAGAAACCTGACAGACCGTGGCCTGAATGAGCTTGTGTCTGGCTGCAGGTAAATCAAATCCAGCTATGTGGATGACAGTCTGCTTGGTGGAATGAAGAGTTGGGCAACTTTTGTTTGCTCTGTGATGGCTCAGAATGCTTGAGGAGCTAGACCTGGGCTGGTGTCCCACACTGCAGAGCAGCACTGGATGTTTCCAGCACCTCGCCCGCAGCTTACCACGCATACGGAAGCTCTTCCTCACAGCCAACCGCACCGTTCGTGACTCTGACATTGAGGAATTGGCCTCTAGTTGCCCCTTACTACAACATCTAGACATATTGGGTAAATTACTTCTTTATGCATCACATTCAAAACGTATAGTTAGCGTTGGCACAGATAAAATAATTTCTTATATTATTGAGCTAAGTTAGATTAGAGGTTACTTTTTTTGTTTTTGAAAGTATTTAGTACACAGTATTCTTATTTATTTGTGTATTTATTATCATATTAGGACTTATTCCTCTTTCCTCAAACATTTGTCCAGAAATTAATAAATTAATTGTCTTATGTACAGCATTGTGTTGCACTCTTTCTTAAAATTTACTCATAAATTAAGTCAAATTTAATTAAATTCCATTTGGCACATGTGGACAACTCAACGTATGAGCGTACATATTTGTCTTGACATTTCTCAAATTAGAACCATTCTAAAACATACTTGTTAGGTCTGAAAATACAACTTCAGGACCAGGCTAAGAAAGAGTGAGATCAATTTAAAAAGAAAATAGGTTTATTACCAGACTGCAAAGTGGACAGTGAGTGTCCCTCCAGTGGGGTCCTGTTCAACACGATGTTCCTGCAACTCTAGTCGAATGACCAGTGAGTGAGTCTTAAATACAAGCAAAACTGACAGTTGTCACTAGGACTTTGGACAGATACATTTCAGTCATTTGCAGGGCAAAAAGTAATTGATCAGTGTCGGACAGTTGAGTATTTGTGCTGACATGTCAACCTAATCACAAGACTAAGATTGATTATTCAGTCAGACAGTTGGGTGTTTATGCTGACATGTCAGCCATAAGGATGACTGTGATGCTGTTATACTCACAAAACTAATACAATATGAAAAAGCAATTGCAAAGAGACTTTGTCTTATCTTACAATACTGTATCCTTTAACTTTATTGACATTCATCTCTTGTTTTGACATGTCAGGTACACGGCTTGTGAGTGGCGTCTCATTGAAGAAACTCCTCCAATCGTGTCCTAAGCTACGCCTTCTAGATGTTTCCTTCTGTGCCCAGATAGACACGAGGATAGCTCAGGAGCTCTCTAGCCTCTTCCCCAGTGTAGCCATCAAACGGAGTTTCACACACTGACCATAACAAGGTCTCTTTCCTTCACTGCTGCAATGAAGCTGGAGGAGGCAAAAAGATGGACAGCTGAAGATGGAGATACACTTTAGTATCACAAGATTGTCTGCTAGCACTCAGTAAATAAGCAGTCAAACTGAGGATGAAGGTCTTAAAATTGGAGTGGATTAGAATCAAAGAAACCACTTTAAACTCCGCAAGAGGCCTGTAAAACGTGAGACTTGTTTTTTTTACATTGCTTCTCTTGAATTTGAAACAATAGTTTGAAAAAGGCCAAAAATTCAGGGCTATAAATAACTTTTTAATTTATAAACGGACACCATAGAAAATACATGTGAAAATCAATCACTGGTACAAATTGTTGAGATAACTGTTAGGACTCCCTAATGAATCCCATCATGTATGATGAATAATTTGATCTGCCATATATTTGGTTAACCATATATTTTATGAGCAAGCATCAAAGATTTTCAGCCACAATCTAATTTATCAGAAATTATACATAATGCTATTGTGGTGAATGTGTGTCTGTATGTGAAAGACCTTGATTATGTGTTCAAAAGATTTCCAAATTTTACTTTTACCTATAGTCTATCCTGCTTGTTTGAAATAGGAGCAGTGCAAGTTAATATGTCGATGTGTACGCCCTCTATGCAGAAAACGTGCCAATTTGCTCAGATTCTTTAGACTCTGATTCAGCTATTTTAAAATCTTAATAATCTGAATCCATTCTTTTGTTAATTCACTCAGAGTTTTCAGTTCATTGAGTGGGTTCCTCCAAATTTTCCCTATCCGTATGTGCTTGAATGGTTACTATTTATCTATGAGGGGTTGCCAAATCCAATCCCAGAAGACACCTATCCAGTCTATTTTCCCTATACCCCTTCTCCAAAACTCTGGAACCAAATAATCAAGATTGTTATGAGGCTTCTAGAGAGATTGTTGAGGAGTCATTGGATTCAGGTGAGTCTGTGAAGAGAGACATGAAAATCACTAGATAGTTGTCCTTCTGCCTATAGTGAGCTCGGATAGAACGATCACTAGCAATTATTACATCTTGTAATAAATTCAAATGTTAAAACATATTTCTTTCAAAATCAAGAAATTGGAGGGATTTACTTAAATTAAATGTTTATTTTCCACTCAAAGACTATTTCCAGTCATACTGATTTAAAAAAAAATATAGAAATTATGTCACACTGTATTGTACTTAATATTAGACCACTATCAAGCTCCTTTAAACAATTTAGCCCAACATTGCTACCGATTTTTGTCTTGAGTAAACAGCCTTTGTCAGTCACTCGTTTGTTCGTTTTAGGAGCATTGTGGCAACCAAAGAAACACTTAAGAGATGACCTTTCATCTTAAAATGACTTTGTGTAAATACTGTTTTGACCACTTTATTATTTATGAAGCTCAGGGGTTCATCACTTTTTTTTATTTTAATTTTTTTGTACTGGCTTTGCTCCAAACTAGCAAGGCAGACATCACACCACACTTTCCTAATCAAATATACCTTGATAAATGAATTTTGATTACTACTGTAACATATCACCTTAACTTTTTAAATTGATAAAATGGTGTCATCAAATCCCTGTATATCCAATGCAAAAATATGTAATATTTATTGTGTGATGTATCAATATTTAAGCCAATAGAATTCAAACTTTTGAGGAACGTGATTCTACCTCCAACCAAGATGGAATTTGAATCCCAGGTAGAAATATGTAATAATATATGATAAAATCCACCACAGGATTTAAATTAAAGTTGAAACTATGCCCTTCTGGATATAAACTTTTCCCAACAAAGTGATTTGTGCATAAAAGTGTAAAAGCATGTATATTTGTGCCTTATATTCTCGATCAAATACTTTGTGGCAATGTGTTTTAGTTTATTCTGTTTGCTGGGTTGAACAGTGCCGTAGAAAATAATTTGCTTCTTTGTAGATTCCTCTTTTTATGTTTCTTTTCATCTCTTCAATGTTTAAGATCATAAAATGAACATAGTTATGAGACAGAACTAAACAAAGTGAACATAAAATGCAAAGAAATACTTTTGGCAGAATATTATGCAAACAGAAAAAATGGGAATTTAAGAAGGGGGAATGCTTTTTCATGGCACTGTACCTTCAACAATAGTTACTTGTACAAGGTACACAACTTCTTTACATATCACAGGCTCTATATCTATTCTTATGCAAAATAATGTATTTTTGAAATGTCTATGTAGGGAAGTGTTTTGTTTTAGCTACACTATTTGTATCACTATCTGCTAAAATAATAATTTTATGGAATATGTACAAGGCTTTTTTTTGTTAATAAATGTGACACACATTCAAGAAAACACAAATACAATGTTAATGAATTAGTTCTTCAAAATCTCATAGATTTTTTTGTTCAAGTTTCGGGCTACCTTACCAATGGCTTTAAACTCAGGTGTGAATAATAATCACTAGAAACTGAAATTCTTGCCCATTCATTGGATCCTGCAGAGATCCCCACTGAACCTTTGGAGTGAGTTTGCTGAACTGAAACCGAAGGAGCTTAATAATATTGCACCTGTCACTTTACAGTTTTTTATTTGTTAAAAAAATGGTTAAAATATCCAATTAATTTCATCCCACTTCACGATTGTGTCCCACTTGTTGATTTTTGACAAAAAAATAATAATAATTTCATCTGTTTTGAAGCCTGAAATGTGGCGAAAAGTTGAAAAGTTCAAGGGGGCCGTATACTACTTCCGCAAGGTACTGCAATCCAGAAAATACAATAATACTTTTATTTGGGACTCATCCACTTTCTGCCCGACCAGGATAGAGTAATTTATCATTTGAAAATTGCAGTTAAAATTGCTCATGCATTTTTCACTCACATCGCCCCTCAAGGTTAAGTCCTAAATCCGATAGGCCTATACTTACAATTTAACCACTGAGCAAATGAAATACTTACTACTAGTATTTCAACCATAACATCCTCCCTTAGCCTTGATGTATGATAGTTGTTCTGACAGAATCTGCTTCTGTGCTCATAAAACTGGATGCTTGCCTTAAATCAAACATTAAATGAAATCCTGGAGGGTGACCTACTTCTAATTAAGATCCAAATATGAATGTAGAATCGTAGGACTGACTCTATGAGCCTTTTTAACTGGACGAACAACTGTAAAATGATTAATTTCCCATTCTCTGGCATTACGAGGGGATGGACACTAGTGTGTGAATTCACACCAGGCGTCCAGCCATTAGGCAGCATGACTAACTGCGAGTAAATGGCGGAATGATCCATTTTGACTTGGCCCTCTGCAGTTTTGCAGTCTATTAAAACTGTAGGGAAAAGTGACATGATCTTGTCTCCTTAACTGCCTTTTAATGAATTGTTTGTGCCTGGATTAAAGATGTATATTGTGGCTCTATAATGTGCCCTAATGGCAGAGAATTAGGCGGCCTCAACTGGAGTATTAATTTAGCCTGCCTCCCTAATGATTATTCTTCAGTCAGTGGAAACAGGATTCATGGAGGCTTTCCTGCACGCCGCTGCTCTTCGATTTCCTACTCACTTTTCTTTATGAGGCGGCTTTATCCAAGGGGAAAACCACAGCAATTTGTTCAGCTTGTACTTATTTGATGAATCTGTTGGAGATTTGTATGGATGGCTCTATTGTGTAAGGCTTTAAGTCAAGACGTAAGTGTCAATGAGTAGAGGTGGCCCTATCACATATTAATACTAATACACCTGATCCAAAACATACTTTTTTTAAAACAATATCCTTATGCAATTAAATTATTTTGTTGTTTTGAATTTATTTTTAGCCCTCCACACTTCATTACTGCATTCTTGATATTGTATTTTCAGTTGTTTTGTTGTCATTGCTTGTGTTCAGCTCACAATAAAAAGCTAAGAGAATGTATAAACTTTAAAAGCTCAAAGATCAATATAACGGTGTTTAGGCTACCCACCTGTTACTCATTTAATCACTTGAACCCAAAATTTGAAAATATTTAAATGTAAAAATCTTTACTTGTGCTTTTGCTTTCATTAGACACTAAATACTGGTCATTAATTCTTATTCTGAAAAGCTTTATCCTCACAAGAATCGTGCCCATTCTGGTCCGAGTTCAGGCTCTCTATAGGTGGCCCCGGGCCGCAAATAAATGACTTATATTACTTCCAAAATACATACATTCCTTCCAAAATCCCCCCAAAACATGATTCCTTGGGACTGGATAATGCGAAAAACATTGTCTGAACCATTTTGTCCTCATTTGGGTCACCGGGGGTGCTGGAGCCTATCCCAGCTGACTCCGGGGCAGAGGCGGGGGAAACCCGGAATAGGTAAGCAGCCAATCGCAGGGCACAAGGAGACGGACAACCATGCACACTCATAATCATACGTAGGGGCAATTTAGAGAACCATGCACACTCACATCCATACATCGGGGCAATTTAAAGTGTCCAATCAGCCTACCATGCATGTTTGTGGAATGTGGGAGGAAACCGGAGTACCCGGAGGAAACCCACGCAGGCCTGGGGAGAACATCAAACTCCACACAGGTGGACGTGACCTGGATTTGAACCCAGGACTCCAGGGCTTTGAGGCCGACACGCTAACCACGGGCCGCCCATAAATCACGTTGATAATGTTAATTAAAATCTGTTTGGACAAATTAGTTACAATATTTTTTGAAAACATGATGGTTAGCAACTTTTAATTTATTGTCAGTTGTCATATTTACGAAAGACATGGCTGAGCGAGCGTCTGCTGCAGGGGGCTTTTGCTCCATGTACTCCGCTGGATGACCAATAACGCTAATAACCTTGGGTCTATATCACAAGACCAGTGAGGCAAGCATCAACCTCACTTGATTGCCTGGACGTCAATGAAATGAGATGGGGATCAATTGCTTCTTCTTGATTACCTGGATGTTGCAACTCCCTTTTTTTCTCAGATATGTAACAAATTTTAGCATAATGAAATCATAACATTTTGTTTAAAAAATTTTGAACTTGAGGTGCTTACCTGGGCAAAACAAATACAAAATAATAAGATATCTACAATAATATATTATTTATTTAATAGGATCCAATTTTATTTTATATTATCAATTGAGAAATAGAAATAACTACCATCTTTTTCAGACTATTAATGGCACCAGTCAAATAATGCACAACGAAGAGGGGGAAAAAGTCGCACTAGGAGTATAATTCGCATTTTTGGGAGGGCAATTTTTGAATTTGATTGGAAACCAAGAGCAAACATATATGTTAAAGTATTAATATTAAAATGGGGAAATTAGGCACCTGTTAACAGTCTTTTTTTCAGATTCCTCACAGGCTGTCAGTGGTTACAGTGGAAAAATTCAAAGTTAAAGTCACATCAGAGTGAGTATTAGTCACAAGTCCAGCCAAAATATGAAAAAAGTGTGACTTATAGTCTGAAAAAGTACATACTGCATATGATTTTATATCATCTTTTGCAACAGTGTTTTCCTAGGTTTTGTCTTAAAATCTTCTGAATAACACCATTAAATCTCAAATGTACTAATAGGGTTTTTCTCAACATTTTGCTGTTTTTTTGCACGTGGAAACGTAATATTTTTGCGCAAAAACTGCCTGATATTTACTGCAATGATGTTGCTGACACCATATTCCACTCTACCCAGGGACAGTGTTCTCCTGACGACATCTACCTTTCAGAATGATGCAATTATGTGATTTATTAAATGTCAAAATCTTGTTTTTGCAAAAGGCACTAAGGTTTGAATGATTGTCTTCATTTCACAAGGCTTATGTTTTCCCTTCCGACTTCATAAACCAGACACAGAAATGTTAGAACATTGTGGTGCCTATTACACAGTTAGTTCTCTATGTCAACCTCTTTGCAGCCTCTGACAAACTTATTCATCCTTTCCCCCCCCAATTTCCATATTCCTTCGTCACTGTTTTGCCATATTTTCCTCAATCCGATAATCTCTGTTGTCATTGTGTCCTTCTGATTTCACAGTTTGTATGAAGGTTGGAAAACATTGCCTTGCTCCACAAATACGTGCATATGTGGAGACTTTGAAAATCGAATTACCATTTTAGTTTGGTTGCTTTTGATCCATTTACAGTCTCAGAATGTTCTGATTGGTGAAAACTTGACCACCAGTATCTATCTCTAGGGTTTGGGAAGCATTGGAGCTGGCATGAGCACGTCGAGCAATTATAGCAGGAATAATAACGCACCGATGGGGTGACATGATTCGCTCCACTGATCAGCAAAGTTCATATGAAATTCTAATTAACACTAACTCGTTTACAAATGAACACATACACCTATTTGTGTGCTTAAGTGTGCTGGGTGTAATTAGCTGCAAAGCCTCTGAGCAAGATGGAAGAACAACAATGTCAAATTGTGCCGTTATACTATGTCGGAATTGTGAGGGTGCTACCGAAAATGGCTTCATCGGTAGATTTGAACTAACCAACAGTGTACAAGGTCATTTATTATCAGGAAATGCTGGGGAAACAAAGACAAGTTGAACCCAATGTTGGGTACTTTATGACCTCAGGGCCTTGTATATATAGTACTTTGAATATTCCTTTTAAACAGTTCTCATTGTCATAACAATCTAATTAAAAATGTAAGACTTTTTCACAGAAAAACCTTTTTTTGTCACTTTTTAGAAGAAAAAAATGGTTTCACTCCCAATTCAGCCTGATAAGATTTGCTTAGAGAATTTGCACTTATGTTTCAAGTGCTCGGTCTCGAAATCTGCTCATCAGCGTTCAATTATTTCCGTAACAGTTTATTTCGTAGGAGTCAAAGGCGTCACAATATTGCTGTTCCAGTTAGTGTGCCAGGAACTCCTGAATCTAAATTAAATTTCATTTCCCCCTTCGTGCTTCTCTTACCTTGACTTGTCAAAATGTCTTTGGCGTGAGGCCACTATTCCTTTCCTTGATCCAAGCGGTTGCCAAAACGTAATCAATTTATGAGAAGCAGCAGTTGAGAGAAGAAGTACACAGCAAAAGTCAGGGTTGAGAATCTGTAACCTAAAGTGTCCAACATGTGTTTCCAATGATCTTTTTGCATTTTAAAAGACCATATTGACTTTGAAGACAGTGTATATGGATTTAAGAATTAAAATAAGGTTGGCACTTAATGGATTACATACAGTTTTCCTAACAGTTTACAAAACTAAATCATTTGCCCACCATGTCACATATAATAATCACATATGATTAAGATTGACCATAACATTGAAAACAATTCAAAATTAAGGGGCAGCACAAAAAAATGTGATTGTATTGCACTATTATTATGACTAAAAACCTAATAAAAAAATATTCCTAAAATAAGATTATTTTTGTTCCAAATCAAATCATACTTAACAAAATGAGACCGAAATGTAAAAACAACTATAAAAGACATTCTTGTGGTTATATACATGTAAAAAAAACAAAATAATAATTATTGTTGATTAAGAATGTGCAGATTAAAACATACATGTATGTATACATGTTTTATTTTTATTCACGATATTGGTTGATTGAATTAACTATGTCAAGAGCAATACTTCTTTCCAATCTTTGTTCTTGTCACTACCAGCGAGAGGGCATCATGTTACCACTAGGTGGCGGAAAAGAGCTACTACCTGCTCCCACACAATGTTTTGATTCGTCTCAGTGCCGTAAACACTGCACTTTTCCTCGCCTCAAGTCTAAAGGGAAATTTCACCTAAATAAAGAGGCAGGTGTAATTAAAAAGACGTACTATTAATTGCATTTTCTATAGAGAGCACGTGAAGGGCACACCGGTGTACTTTTTGCATGACAGGGGGGGGCAATGGCAGACCCTTAACAAAATTAGTGGCCTCGCTGGTGATTCCATGCAGTTTTAAAGCCGTATTAAGCGTACATGGTGGAAATTTTAACTCCTAATTTTAAAGAAAAATTAACTGCTCGTAGAACGACTTTGTTACAATGGCTAAAATTAGAAAATCCTATCAAAACACTGGAAGAAGAGATCGGCAAAAAAAATAAAAAATAAAAACACAACACTTAACTTTTTACAGATAGCCATATTTAAGGTCATTTTGTTTTATGGCTTCATTAAATACAATTTAAGACCTAATTATGTTGGCCTATTAAATGGAGGCATTTGCGCACCTGAGGCAGCTTAAAGGGGCAATTCGTTAATATATATATATATATATATATATATATATATATATATATATATATATATATATATATATATATATATATATATATATATATATATATATATATATATATATATATATATATATATATATATATATATATATATATATATATATATATATATATATATATATATATATATATATATATATATATATATATACATATATATATTAATCACAATTTAGCAATTGTCATGACTTCAAAGAATAACGAACTGAAAGCAAAATAAACGGCTTTTTACAATTAAAAAAAACATGTTTATTTAAATATTTCCCTCTAATTGTATTCTTGTTATTGTTGTCCTGTCATGTTTAAAATGTAAATGCTATTGTAATGTTAACATTTTACAATTAGTATTAGTATTATTGTGGTTGTTAAGTAAATTACATTATTAGCGTTTTTAGGGGATTAAACGTATATAAACGATTTAGAACGCCTAATACTACAAAGCATTCAAATGATGTTTTATGGCATTTATATTTTCGTGTCCTTTATTTTGGACTAAACCATTGACGGATGAAGAAGTATTTATGTGGAGCAGAAAGGGCATTTGGACGTCATATTAATAATAATAATAATAATTAAAACAAAACCATTTTGAAAACAATCTGGTGCACAAACAAAAATGGACGTTTAAGCCATTGTACTCAAAGCAATAAATAGAGAATGAGCTCACACGCTTGACTTAAAAAGACATTTAGTCCCGATATTGGAAAAAAAGCTGTTTAATATCAACCCCATTATTTAAAAAGGTGCAAATCTTTTTTTCATTAGTGAAGAAGCACCCAAACATTTACCACCGTTGTTTTAAACCCCCCATCAGAAGGTAACATAACCAACTAGGAAAAATAAAACCAAGAGAGGTGAATAAATTATATATATAAAATAAAACAATAAAAAATAAACATTGGATTGGTGCTAGATCCTGATCCTAATTTTTATTTTGACTGATTAAAGCTACAGAAGAAACACTTCGGTGTAACTAGAGTTTCATCTGCATTCTAGAAGGTAAAAAAAAAGGAATGATAATGAGAACTAAACCTTGCAAATGCCGGAAATGTTGGGTTAAAAAAAGGCCATCTACGCAATAAAAGATACTATTGTGTATATACATTTAGCTGAGGAAATGAATAGTGAAAGACGATTTATAACAAAAAGAACTTATTTCAGACCTGATCCTCTCCACAAAATCAATTGCAGAATAAATTACAAAAGAATAAGAAACACAAACAACAAATAAAAGGCTTCAGAGTGATGAAACTACATTGATCAAATCGCCTATTATAATAATACTAATACTAATAATTATCATAATAACTTTTGGATCAAATGCTGCTTTTTTGGAATATCATTTCATTATGTTTGGGAACAAATGAATGTTTTAAATTATTCTTTTAATTCTTTTTTTTACATTTTAGCCGTTCTTATCAATTTGAAAACTATTATTTTTAACACCAGTGCAGTTTTAAAACCTAAGATTTTAGTCAATAAAGCATTTGTTGGAATTATTAGTAGAATTCACATTTTTTTATGCAGTATGCGAAAAAAATAAAGTCTTAAGAAGATTCCAACTGAATTTACATGATGTGAAAAAATATACAAATATGAAATACAACTTGAATTGGCAAAAATGATAAATAACACAAAAACACAAGGCAGCAGGTAGATTATGAAGGAAATTGAATTTTTTAAAAAAGTCTTTCTTTCTGGAATATGAATTCAAAAAGTGCCCCAGTGGAAAAATAAAAAGAAGAAAGATGAACCCATGACATTTTAAAGTACAATATTTACAAAATCAGATGCAAATGTTAAAGTCTCGAAATCAAGAGCCTGTCCTGACCTGCAGTAAATCCAGCCATTTCTTTTGGAAGCTGCAGTCACGAGAAGAAAGGCGAGGGGGAGGTTTTGATAATTCCTAATAAGACTTTATCCTCTTATTTAAAGAGATGATCACATCTCAGCCAAGCTATTTTATTTTTTAACTCTGCAAGCCCCACAAATAAAACCGTCAATACCATACTTCCAACATCGATACGTGTTTGTTTTGCTTGATGAAATCCTGACTGACCTCACACAATAAATAGGAGCTGGCCTGTTGTCTCCTCCGCACTAAAATGAATGCAAAGCTGACAGATGCTCACTCACCCTGAGCTTCTTTCTTAGTGGCCAGCAATTGTGGAGCTATACAACTAAAACGCCTTTGCTTTTTTAAAAAAATGATTGTGTTGTTGTTGTTTTTTAATTGCTTTTATAAATAACATGTGGCCAGAGCTATTCCTCTCATATTTTTTTGGACGTGTGTATCATTCATTCTTCTTTTGCTGGCTTGTTTAAATTCCGGCTACACCTTGAAACTGCGTCGAATGGACTCACAGTGCTTGGCTGGTATCCTCAGAACAGAAAACAGAAAAACAGAACACGCGTCGATGTTTCTCTTGAGCCCTGGGAGAAAGATGAAGAGGGGGTGGGGGTCGACCCTCCTCCTCCTCCCCCTTCTCCTTTCATTCTCACTGCAGATGTTAAACCGCTAGTCATCATACATAAAAGACCCACTATCGTTTCGTAGTCCAGCCATTTCTATAGGACGGTGTGTAAAATTTGGAAAAATCTCGGCCAAGTCCCGCACGCCGTGGCGCTTAGAGCCATTTGCTAGGGAAAGGGGGTTCATTGAACCGGGGTCTGGACCCCGTGGTGGGGTGGCGTGTCCCCGTACACGTCCTCGCTCCCCGCCAGCGCTCCTCCGGGAGGCGTCATCCGTTTCTCCTTCTGTCTCCTGTTACAAAACCAAACCCTGACCACTTCTTTCTCCAAGTGTAGGCTGTCCGCCAGTGAGATAATTTCCGAGGCGGCGGGTTTGGGGCACTTCAAAAAATGGCTTTCCAAAGCCCCCTTGACGCTGACTTCGATGGAAGTCCGTTTTTTCCTTTTCCGGCCCTGCGCGGCGATTTTGTCCAAGCTGGTTGGGCTGCCCGAGGTGGAGTCCGCCTCCTCCAGCCACTTGTTCAACAGTGGCTTGAGCTTGCACATGTTTTTAAAGCTGAGCTGCAAGGCCTCAAACCTACAAATGGTGGTCTGGGAGAAGACATTCCCGTACAAGGTCCCCAGAGCGAGCCCCACGTCCGCCTGCGTGAAGCCCAGCTTGATCCTCCTCTGCTTAAACTGTTTGGCGAACTGCTCCAAGTCGTCCGAGGTCGGCGTGTCCTCGTCCGAGTGGTCGTGATGGTTGGGCCCGTGCTGGTGCTGATGTTGCTGGGACGCCGGATGGCTGTGCTCGCTCAGGTGCGGGCTGTGGTGGTCCTCGTGAGGGTCCCTCAGGTTGTGGTGGTGCATCCCCTGTCCTCCGCCCGGGCCACCGATCAAACCGTTGACCCCGAAGCTGGGCTGGGAGTATATCAAGGCTTGGCCGTTGGTGCTGGGCATGTTGGGGATGTGTGCCGCCGTGGTGGTCCTCCACGCCCGCGCGTCGTGGTGCGCCGCCTGGTGCACCTGCAGGTGGGATGGCGGTGGTCGCGACGGGTGCTGCTGCTGCTGCTGCTGAAGGTTACTGCTGGAGTTGTGCATGTCGTCCCGGGCGCTCTGCACGGCCGGCTTAATGTCCTGCTCCGTCGACCACGGGCCCCCCTCGCCGTGGGACAGCGCGGCGATCCACTGGTGAGCGTGGCTGAGCGCGTGGCTGTTGCTCTGCAGCTGATAGTCACTCTGCAACAGGCTCTGCGCGTCCCGGTACGCCGCGGCTTGCTGCATGCCGCCGGGCTCCGAGTGCACGATGGAGGCGCTGGAGGTGAGGATGCTGTAGTGGTTAGATGCTGCGGTCGCCATGATGCTCGGAGCCGGACTGCTCGTTCGCGTTAAAAGCAGCTCGCCTTTGACGCACGCATCCTCAGCTCTGCCGCTGCCTACAGGCGGCTCCCTCCCAGGCGCTCTGGCGAGTGGACGCCGAGGCTCACCTGCCGCTCGGCGCTGCCCCGCCCCGCACGCTTATTGGCCGCGGTGGCCTGATGGACGGGGTTGCTAGGGGCGACGGCGTGCTCATTGGTCGCCACGAGCTCGCTCGTGTCGCGCTTGATTTGGGGCGTGAGAGGGAGAAAAGGCTGGATGAGTGGAGGCGAGCGAGCGCCGCCACGAGTAGTGCGGCACCGAGGCAGGCGTGGAGCGGAGCCGAGCGGTCCCGAACGGAGCCGAGCGGGACCGAGCGGAGCCGAGTGGAGCCGAGCGGAGGGGAGCGCCGGCTTCGCCCGACAAGACACTGCGCGACTGGAAGACACACTCCATTTATTTGGATTATCGTGCGCTCTTCTGAATCTCGCTCTTGGCATGGGTTTCTTCGTAAAAAGCCCAGGCGCACAGCGTTATTTATTTCTTTTTACTCCAAATGATTCACTCATTGTAATAATCGTAAGAATGGGATCAAAACATTTGTATTTCTTAACATGGTTAAACCGACGGTATTATTCTGATGAGCGTGATGCATAACATTTTTATTCCAAAGCAAGAAAATGAAAATACTGGCAATATTAGATTTGCGGGGAAAACACAAACAAAAACACCATACACGATTAAAAAAACCCTTGCGTTTGAGTAGATATTTTAGGCAGTTATCTATAGTATTTGAAAGGATCGTGAGAGTAAACTACAATGTCTATTGCAACAACCACATTAACACAATAAACATATACAATTAAACATGTCAATAGCATTTTAGGAAAAATACAAACTCTAAAATCATTGATGTCAGTAATAAAAGGCAGGCTGTACACATTCAATGTATCTATTAATTAACATTCCCCACATACTCCTTATGATGAACATTATAACACCTGGCTTCTCACAGACAGCGTTAAAAAAATTAAGTCAAAAGCTGTGAGAACTTCCTTCTATCACCAAAGGAGCTCTTTAAATTATTTTCAACACTTCTATCATTCATAACACTTAAGTTTAATGGTGTGTGGGAAAACTGGCTGCTCATCACCCAGTGAAGCACAAACAACCCAAAATAAATGATGAGGCAGTTTAATGTCCAAATTGGGGCCTCCGGTCCACAGCAGAGGCAGCAGCCTTGTATCCCGCCCAGCTGTCGTCCCCCGGTGTCAGCTTCAGGGACCAGGACTTTGTCCGGAGAGGGGACATTCCTGCCTCACCACCGCCGGTTGCCATAGGGAGACGTAAATGAAACAACAGCATTGGCGTTGCTCCCTTCCCCCCTCCCCAAAAGCTCATGTGCTATCTAAAGGCCTCTATTTAGAGAGGCTCTCTGCTGTGGGGACAAAGCATGGCCTGGGATAAAGGAGGGAGGAGTAAAGAGCACTGAGAGGGAGACTGGAGAAGGAAAACCAAAAGATGAGAGAGATTATGTCCCTCCTCAAAGCTACTCCTCCCTTCAGTGAGAGAAAACAAACTACCTAAAAAATTTTTTTTTTTTTTTGGGAGAAAAACTTCCTGATGTAAAGCAGTATTTCATTGCAAAATACTTTAAAAATGTAGTAATGCAACACAACGGTCATTCGGTTTTAAGCCCATAGTACAAAAATTTCATTCCAAATAAACAAAAATAACTAGTATTTTATTAAAAGAAATACTGCACCCCAAATGAATGCACCAAATCTATAAATCCAATTCTCCAGGGGAAAAAATAACTGAACTGAAAAGGATTACAATGAAGAAAACCTTAGTTTTTATCATACTCCAAGATATACTTATATTAAACTACCCAAAACTGATTTAAAAAAAAAGCATGAACACCAAAAGAAGACTGTTTTAGAGTTCTAATAAAGTAGGAAAAATGTATAGACCGAAATCCATCTAACAAGATC
Source organism: Stigmatopora nigra (assembly GCF_051989575.1). Classification (NCBI taxonomy): domain Eukaryota; kingdom Metazoa; phylum Chordata; class Actinopteri; order Syngnathiformes; family Syngnathidae; genus Stigmatopora; species Stigmatopora nigra. The sequence goes on from NC_135514.1 coordinate 4,843,833, forward strand.
TATACAGGGCGAAATGGCAGTCCCAGAAGTATTAATTTAAAAAAAAAATACATTAATTATCATGGTTCGAGTTTGCACAGCTGTAACTGCGCTGCATCAATGTGTGTTTCCAAACAACAGTAATTCCAAGCCATAATTATAGAAATTCAGAGTTCCATTGCTGTATACTACAACTAGTACAATAATAAACATTCTCAAATCATACTACTCAAAATCATAGATTGCTTAAAACTGTATTTCAGATGAACTCTTTAGTGTCCACTGTAGCTAGGTTGTAGTCAGTGTGTGCAGAATGAATTGTGCAAATACTAAAAATAACAGCACATAATAGCTTGGGAGCGTCTGTGGAGGTGAAATATTTCACACCGTGATCCAGATATTTCCTACATGATAAAGTATGGAATCCTGTTCACTGCACTCCTTTTGAAAATAAACACTTGGGAGCCCTAAGGTTGCCAAATCTAATGGAAATCCTATGAAGTACTCGCACTGTATAGTCCACTTGTAAGTAGAACTCGTCAAAGTGTACCTGATTGGGCCATTAATGTAGATCATTTCCTCTGAATGAATTCTAGTGATATGAGATAAAGTTTCTAAGCACGGCTCAGTAATTCCTTTTGGAAATATTGAACATTATTGTGGCATAACTTAGAAATGGGCCAAATCAAAAGAACATTGTGGTAATTAGACTGTAATTCAAGGAATTACCACATCGCCACACAGGCTTAAATAGTCGTGTTGGGAGATACGCAAAGCGTATTATTCTAATGGTCTAATATGCAAAATATGTCCTGTTTCAATTATATGGTTTGACAATGCATAAATGATGTGAGCCTTGTTATTTGGACTGCAGGGTCCGCAGTTATTCAATCACTTAGAAGGGCCAGTGTTAAGGGCCAAGCTACCACCTTAAAGACATTAAAAAAGGGGAGAAAAAAACCACTTTAAGAGCACCAAGGGCCACTGCCAACCAACATTTAAGGAAATAAAGAGGAACAGCAGAGAATGTAAGCATTAAATTAACAGTGGGATAATTATATGACCCATGTGCTGTAAAGATTCAATTTCTAACGCTCTAATTAGGCAACTGTCTCCCCATACATCAGTTCACATCCCTCTGCCATTTTCTCACTAGAAAGCATCCTGTGAGCGGAAATAATTGCATTTTATTAAGACACAGCTTGTGTAATGAAGAGAGACAAAGGAGGGGCTGGTTGAATATGATCAAAACGGCATATTTTATTTTCACTATGCCAGTTTTTCTTTTCTAAACTGATGCATATAGTGAGGTGCCCAAAATTGATATCTGCTAATATGCCTGTTTCACAGTGGAAAAGAGGCACTAACATCTCAGTCGACATTTCAAAATACAATAATCAATGTAATGACACCTATCTGTCCATCCTTTCCGTCCATCCATGTATGGTTCTATCCATTTTAAGAACTAATCATATTCAAGATCATTGGTGATCATCAATAACTTTGGGTAGTTACATCCTGTACACCAAAACAAAGAGCTGAAACAGACAATGATTCACACCATTGCAAAATTTCTCTTTAGCGTATTAGTTAAAGAGGGATAAAAACACATGGTTAAATCCATAGAAGCACAGGGAGAAGAAGAAGCCTTCATTACATGCAGATGCCTGTGTTTCTCTTCACCAGTCCAGCTGCCACCATTATGGATGTTTTTTGTTTTGTTTTTTAAAATGAGTCAACTAGACTAAGAAAAGTTCAATAAAGTTGCATTGCAAACTCTCAGCTGAACCTCATGCAGACAAAAAAATAAAAATAAAAAAAAATAAGACTATTGCTGTATTATAGTATATTTGCACAAACCCTAATTTCTATTCAGGCTCCTATCATGGAGCTATTTATTTACATTTATTTTTATATTAAAAAATGCTATTTTTTCTGATTCCTCTATTTCAGTACCCATTAGCAGACCTCTGATGTGTGTGTCAGTGTTTGAAAACACTAGTAGAAATATATATTACCCAGGGGTCATTAGTTCGATTCTAGCTCCAACTGCCAAATGACAAAGTGTCCTTCGGCAGGCACGACACTGAACCCTAAATTGAGCCTAGTGGGCATGGTAGCTCCGCCTCCTGGTGTGTGAATGGCTGAATGTGGGCCTGTAAAACACTGAGGGAACTGCGATGATGCAGAAGTAGGTAAAGCACCCCTCCTTTAACCATATTAATACTACCTATATCTTTCTCAGTTTATGTCTGTCTGATTTTTAAAGTGTGGTACGAGTACTACTGGTGGTACTGGGGCTCCCTCAAGTGGTATCTAAATGAGTAGCTGTTTAACTTTTAAAAGTGTTATAAAGTCGTTATGATGATTTTCTTTTAAATACATGAAATCAGTTTGAAAATAGGTGAAAATATGGGCATAAACTGTGAACAAGTGAGTGTTGAATCTTTGTTTTAGTCTGATTTTTGAAGTTTTTGTTTTAGGTTTGGCTTAAAATGCCAGCTGTCGCCTTTACAACTTGAAATTTGGTTTAGTGGACACTCAAAATTGCCGCTAGGTATGACGAGTGTGAACGTGAATGGTTGTCCGTCTCCTTGTGCCCTACGATTGGCCGGCCACCAATTCAGGGTGTCCCCCGCCTCTTCGTCCGGAGTCAGCTGGGATAGGTTCCAGCACCCCTCGCCATCCTAATGAGGATAAACCGGTTCAGATCCGATACCATATGTATTATATTATTGCACACCTTAAACATAACTCAAATAGTTCATGGGATTCAGATAAGTCATTTTAAATATGACAAGAAATCTATATACCATAAAATTGATAATTTGACTTTTTTTTTTACATCAGTGATAATTGATAGTTTGACACTGATAATTTGTCTTTTTTCAAGCATGAGGGATAATCTTCCACAAAAGTGTTAAGATACATACACTGTATTTAATTAGAGATAGCAAAAAAAAATGGTTGTCAATGACTGCTGCAAGGCTTACATAACAGCCTCTGACCCACGCCTTTCACGCCTGCTCTAATTGCTGTGGGCATCAAAGCGGAGGGAGATTGACAGGCACTGAAGGCGGATTAATGCATCGGCCGATGACGTCAGATTTAGGCGTGAGGGGAGGATAGTGCGGTGAGAACGTGGGGTGAGAAGGGCCTCTAAAATAGTTGAGGAGGACAAAAAGTGGGGAGCAAGTTAACGAGAGGGAGAGCATTAATTGCCCTGCATTGAGCTCTCCTTTTGCTGAGTTTGGCTGTCGGAGGTGCGGGCTCTCAGCCCCGCGGCAGCCCACCGTGATCTGAGCCAGCTCTGAGAGTGCTGTATTCCAATGCAATTAGGCCACTCAAAGGCCTGCTTAAAGCTCTACCCACAGCGCACACACTCACACACGCACGCACGCGCACGGTTAGCAGCAACCCCTATGGGTCCCCTCCATTGTCACAGGGAGTTGTATTGCGTCCCTCCTTTTGAAGGCCTGGATGAAGAGACCACCCTGGGGAGTATAAAAAAAAGGCAGGATTACCTCTCTTTCTGTCCCCTTTCCCTCTTACGTATCTTTCATCACTCTCTGCCTCTTTATCACGTTCTCTTTCTCCCTTGCTTTGCTTTCACCTCAAAAGTCCATCAGCTGTAACAGGCACCAGAGTTGAGTGTTTAAGACACGTGGGTCAAAGTGGCGGCCCGGGGGCCAAATCTGGCCCGTCGCATCATTTTGTGTGGCCCGGGAAAGTAAATCATGAGTGTCGACTTTCTGTTTTAGGATAAAATTAAAATGAAGAATATAGATGGATATTATATTTCATGATTTCCCCCCCTTTTAAATCAATAATTGTATTTTTTTAATCCATTTATTTTCTGTGTTTTTAGTTCAAAAATCATTTTGTAAAATGTAAAAAAGCTAAAATAAACATTGTTTTAGATCTATAAAAAAACTGAATATACAGGGCTTTTAATCCAGTTGTTTTAATCCACTTATTAAAAAAAAATCTAAATATTATATCTAAAATGGTCCAGCCCACGTGAAATCAAGTTGATGTTAAACCGCCCCGCAAACCATCCCGAATCGGACACCCCTGGACTTTAAAGGGTGGATGTTAATATAGGACTTTTTCAGCAATATCCTAATCATATTCTTACCTCCTTATTATCATTTATACAGTCAAATATTTCAACACATGTTGCTCTTCGACTCATCCCCGTCGGCTTCATTCTCCCCCATGTTGTACCAAGGAAATGCTTCTCGCCAAAACACAGATTTTTTGGCTGCATTTCAATGTCTCGTTCCCCAGAAAGCATTTAAAACAGCTTATCAACCACACGCTACACCTCCCATAAAATGGGAGGGAAACTGGCACATTAACACCTGCAAAACTCCTCAATGGAATCAATAGATTAACAAAATAATCCACACAATGAGGTCTTTGATTCATGTAGTTTGGCACGAGAAACCTGGCAGGAGCAGTCTTTCCTCACGCTTAAAAAAAAAAAAGAAATGATTTTTTTTTTTAATCTTTGCGTCAGATGAGCTTTTGTTGTGTTTTAGCTCCTGCATCAGCAGCTTTGCTTGTCCCTTGTCATATGAAGAAGCTGCTTGTGATGCTCAGGTGAAGACAGAAAGGGTGGCGATCACAGGATTTCTGAAGGGTGTTAAAACAGAAGCTCAACCCTCCTCCTTCCCCCATTTGTCTGTATAAGGATGCATGTAAAGGACGAGTGTGTGTGTTTGTGTGTGTGTGTGTGTGTGTGTCAGAGCTTGCAGTCCCATCGCTCATGTGCGGCTCGATTAGCCCCACGTGTGTCGTTCGTCAGACGTGGAGGCAGAGCAGATGGCAGGAGATGCATGGTGTTACCATGCTGCTGCACAATGTAACACTGCTCTAATTGAAACATCAATACGGCCATGTCAATACACAACTGCTTCTTTACAAAACACCACTGCCTACAGAGAAAAAGATTTTTTTTCTAAGTGTCATTTTTTTTTTTTACTTGGAAAGTAGAAAGTGAACTTTTTTTTAGAGTAACTTGTTTCTCTGTCAGTTTGTTTTGAGGCAGTTTTAACATCCTAATTTGAGTGAAACATATCAGTTGATTTGTGTTTGAAAGTGTAGTGAAGGAGGCTTGGAGTCAAATTAAAAACAAACTTTCTCCTGGCGTCTTCTTTGCAGCATATTTTTTTTTTTTTAATGAATTGATAAAGACTTGAGGGAGTTTGCATTCCTGTGATCGGTAATTTGATGTTAACGTCAATTCAGTGGAGAGCAGAGAGAAATTAGGTGGCTAGAAATTAATTTGTTATTTGTTCAACCCAATGGGGAGTGACGGAGGCTCCTTAATGAAAAACTTATCCATTTGCTACTCTGCGGATCTGAATTCGCACTCCAACGAAGTGGAAATAGACAAACATTTTTGTCTCTAGGATGAGAAACCTGGAGCGTAGGAAAGATCTGCTCAGGAGACTATTTGTTTTTGAGGAATGATTTATGTTTGTATATATTCGCAGGATGACAGAGTGATGGAGTTCTAAAAGCAAGTCGCTAATCCACCCAAGGATTCTTTGCTGACAGTTAGGCCACACATACGAGGCCATGGAGTTGATTCATGATCATCTGACTTGCTGCACTGTTGATGGGGAATTAATCCTATTTTCAAACCATTGTTCATTTTCCCCTGCTGTTCCTTCCACCACCCTCTTTTAGTACACCGTTTGTCCGGGTTGCAGCAAAACATTTTACACTTTTATTGCATCTGTTTTGGTAAAAGTTAGGGTTAGGGGTTAGGGTCAGGGTTTTGTTGTGTGATCTATTAATGACTTTGTCACAGTACTGAGATTCATAACAAATGGCTAACATAACTGTGAAGGCATTCTATATGATAGTCTTTTAGCCTCTGGTAAAATGGATTACAATTAATGAAGAAAAGCGGAACGGACAGGAAAGTCAGAGAGATTATATTTGTGAAAATCAAACACGTTATGAGAGATTAAATTAATTTGAGCCCTTGCATGGCAACCGGTACAATGATAAATCACATACTGTGTTGAGGAAAAAAGGAATGATAGGGAACATAGTCACAAATAATCATAGAATTATGATTAATATAAAAGTTCTAGCCATGTACACATCATTCTTTTTTTAATTGAAACTGCATAGTGTTACAATGCAGAACATTAACATTAAATATACCTTTTATGAGTAAAACCACAGGCTCATTTTTTGTTGTGTTGGAAACATTTGGCTACACAACCTTACTGTTTATTTATTTTGGCCAGGAGTGTGATTCTCATATTGCCAAGAGGTTCTTTTGAGTGGTGTTTGGCGTGATAAAAACTTTGGAGAAGGTTCACCACAAAGAGCATCTGATCCACCGTCCTTGATTGAAAAAAATGATTGAAGACCAAAGACTGAAAGGATCTCCATTTGATGTCAAACTAGCCCTACAAGCTCAAATGTTGAGGGACTGTTACGACTTTGGCTTAATTGGTATCTTATGGGACAGACATATTCATCTTAATTTATGTCATGACAGCGACAACATCAACAAAGAGAATAGAGAAACAGTTTGTCTGCAAATTGAAATAAGACTGAAACTAATTGGAGTGAGAATTCCATCATTAGGCAACCAGACTAGCAAGTTGAGTATGACTACATCAATTTTTTTTAATCATTCCTAATATTTGGAATGGGAAAATATGTACTTTTACACCCCAAAAATATGGATAGACAGTCAGACGGAAAAACAGGCAAGTGGACCGACTGTGTTTTTTATAAAGTTACAAAACAAGCACAAACAGTTGAATCTTAAATCAATCAGCTGCTGTCTCAGAGCCTGGTAAAAATTTGATCTGGGCTCAAATTTGCAGCAAGTGTTTACCATCTCACAAGACCAAGGAATCTGCAGCCAGCGGGGATTTTACAGTTACAGTTTATTACAAGGCACATGGAATTGTGAGCGAGATAAAATCGAAGACTGTACACACAACACTTTCAATTATTTATCACAGCATTCACGAAAATAGAAGCACAATGGGGAGTACAGTAAGACAAACCTATAAAAAGACACAGAGCAAAGAGAACTCCCAGGCCTGTGAAGACTGAGCATACAACATCTTACTACTGGGTGGGAACGGATTGTTGTGGAGTCTCTACACATGCTGTAATGGTACAAAAACCAGGACTGACCCATGATAAAGAAATCCAAAAAAAGCAAAGCAAAAGTTTTAAAATTCTTGCTAAACAAATGTAATTCATGCAAAAGTAGAAAAATAATTCATACAGAGGCCATTTCTTTTATACTCTAATTTTAAGACTATAACACGCATAATGTGCAACTACCAAATTTGACAATAAAGTTGTTTTTGTTCAGAGGTCAACTGCCGTGGAGTATAGGATACAGGGTTCCATATTGTACAGGGTGAAAAATAAAAATTAACTGCTTATTGGCAGATGTAAATAGGTGATTGGATTGGTAAAATATTGCTTAAAAAGTTCCTGTAGTTTTTTTTTGTGTGTGTCACCCTGTGTTATGAGATACCATGTAAAACAAAACACAGAAAACTCATAAGATCATAAAATACATATATACATAATGCCAAAGGTTTCAGTCTAGAAATTACGGTTCATCTTTTTTGTGTAAAATCTCTTTGTTTTGGAATTTTAAAAAAATCACATATAAAAATGATTTATTTAGAAATAACTCCCAATTTCATTGGGTTTTCTATTTAAAATTATCACATATCTACTTTTTTTTTTATAAGGATTACCTAAAAATATTAGTGAATAACAAAAACTGACTGTTGCATGCAAAATTTAGGGAAAAAAGTATATTAAGAAGGTGTCGATTTAGAGTATTGTGTCTGTGTGACTTAAGATATTTGTAAATATGTTTTTTGCACACTAGTTTCATTTGAAGCTCAAATATATCCATTCAAAAATAAAGCTTCCTTTAACAAGAAAATTGGTCACAGTAAGGATAAATAATTTGGGCTCAATTGTAGAGAACACAGTAGAAAATAAAATGAATAACAAATCCACACTAATGTATGTGTGTGCAAGCCTGAGAGTTAAACAAGCTGTTTGACTTTGACCTTCATGTCAAACAATTAATTGACGTACATCTGACATCTTGTTATAGTGCTGCATTACCAGGGACTTCTACAACTCAGATGACATTGACTTATTATGTACAGGTATTCTGAATGATATATTTCTCACTATTTTATGTTCTCATGATTTTCAGACATTGTACTTGCACTTCTACCTTCTATTTCTTCCTATTGAAAATGCATAATGCCATTTAATTGGACAAATTACACAACATTTGCCATTCTTGTGTACAATGTTTTTCATTACAATGACTGCCTATGATGTAATTGCTGATATACTGAAGATAATTAACAATTGGAAATCCGTTAATGAATTGTAGCTACAGGGGATAACAAATTCTATGACAAAAGTGTGATATTATCTATGCTAGTCAAACTTATATTTTAAAATCTGAACTTGGCTTTTTGAGGTTACTATATATGACCTCACCATTAAAAATAATCGACAGGGTTCTTTCACCGATGAATCAAGAGCCAATCTCCAAATGTCGGCCTAAGAAAAGATGCAACGCAATGATCCTTTTCACATTAAATGCTTCACATTGACAGATTGCCTGCTCATTCAAGCAATGCAATCTTTTTTGCCCTCTAGCTCATCAACACAAACAGGCGACAGCTATCTTTTCCTGCAGCGGATCTTTCTCTTCTACTTTAGATGAGAAGCCTTTGGTGAAAGTGAGAGGGAGAAAGCGGCTCACAGTGAAAGGAGGAGATGTTTATTTCATTTCTCTCTGAGAGACAAACGCACCGACCCCCCAACCAACTTCCTAATGGATCAAACAAAGGACAATCATTTGTAGGCCAAGTATTTTCCTGAGCTTCCCTCTCCTCCACTTCCTGCCCCTAAAAATGTGCAAGAATCCAGGTATATGCGTGTTTGTATTGTCAAGTGAAAGCCTGTATCGGATAGTAATTCTTTAAATTTCACTTTTTTTCCCACGTATGACCGTATTTTCCGCACTATAAGGTGCACCGGAGTACAAGGTGAATCTTCAATGAATGGCCGACCTTAAAATCTGCTTCATAGCGCCCTATATATGTGAAAATACGGTACTTTGAATCTACCTCTCGTTGAGAAACTAGGGGTAGAGATGTTGTCACGGCCACATGAAGTGTGCACTCCTGCAAAGATATGCTGAGCTGTAGATTGCTGTACACTCGAACAGAGTCAAGAAATATAGCAACTGAAACCAGAAAATACACTCTGATTTAATATCCAAATGGCGGCTTGGTGACTGAGTGGTTAGAACAGACATGGGCTAACTACGGTCCGCGGGCCACATCCAGCCCGCTTTTTTTTCTCAAGATGGTGCCGTCACGCGGAAGCCAGTGGCAGTAGCTCTGTCCACTCTTATTTGTTTTTCGTGTTTGACATTTTAAATGACATTTTAATATTTCTTAATACATTCCTTTTTTTTACTTTGTACTCTATACTTTTTACTTTAATGAGTGATGAGTATGTTAATACTTTAGTCTTTTTTTCTGTTTATGTTTCATATGTACTATTAACGAATGCACTTTTTTATATGTATCATATCTTGTGCTGACCCGGCCCATCTGTTAAAATTTAAAAGTCAATGTAGTCCCCGGGCTGAAAAGTTTGCCCACCCCTGGGTCAGCACATGGGCCTGACAGATCTGAAATTGTGGGTTAAATCCCAGGTTCAAACCTTACTGTGTGGAGTTTGCAGGATAAGCGGTACAGCAAATGAATGAATGACATAATATTGAAATGTTTTTTTTTTGTTTCTTTTTTAAGATGAAATGCTATTTAATTGACCCACCTGATGGTGTAGTGGTTCACTCACCTGACTTTGGTATAGGCAAGCATGGGATCAATTCTCACTTGGTGGCGGGTTGATAGTAAGTGCAAATAGTTGTCTGCCTATCTGTATGCCCTACGGCTGACTGGTAACCAGTCAAAAGTACAGTCTGCCTTAGGCCCGAAATTGTCTGGGATATCCTTTCGAGTCAGCATGGTACATAAGATGAATGAATGAATGATATTTAATTGTATTCAAACCTGCATAGAGTGTTTGATAGCATCGGAATAATAATATCTCAAGTCCTGATTCACCTGTCCCAGTCCTTATCTTAGTGGTTATGATTCTGACATTTTCAGATGTTATTACTTTGAGACAAGGATTTGTATCCGAAAGCCTTGACAGTGAATGTGGCTTTCAAAGGAAATGCGGCACGTGCACAAATCCTATCCTTGTACCCCATACAATTGCAAGCCATTCCTCAGTGTCACCCCGAGCACCGTCTGGCACATCCAAACATGAAGTTGATCAATGCAGATATGTTGAGGGGAAACTGGAATCCATAGGAAATTAGGCCACTCCAATGATTTATTGGAATAGTAAAACACAACATGTGTCTTCGTTGAGAAGATGCAGGCACTTGGAAACAGTGGTTGGTATAAGATACCGTTGAATGGAGAGCGAAAAACAAAAGACAAAGACATTATCTAATTCTAATAAATGTATGTTTCATTCTATTTTCGACAAAAGAAATTATAAGACTTGAAATTTAAGTTCATTTCAGGCATTTTATTTTGCCTAACACATACCTGTCAACCTCTGCCGATAACTGCTCTTATAAATGATTATGATTCCCCGTACAAACCCCCCAAAAAACGCACAAACACCATACGACGCATGTTTACTCGCAGTGTCGCGCAAGTCATCCTTTATCGATATTGCCGTACGCACCGCTAAAAAAATGAAATGCATCAACATATTGCACAAATGTTTGGATTTTCAAGTATAACACAGGTTAGGCCTCTCAACCTTATAATGTTTTGTTAATTTTGTTGCATTTAACATTGATCAAGAGAAAAGCTCTTAGTATTAAGATATAATTTTTGGTAAAACAACTTGGCATTATAATGACCATCAGCAGGATCCAAAGAAGGGGATAACATTCATACTTTATATACTACTGTATTGCATTTTGAAAATGCATCATAACATATTAGTATACAAGATATTACATGGAAAAAAGCAAGTCAAATTTGTTCATTAATGTGTAGTAATTATTATTGAAGTTAGGTTTAAAAAACACATTTTTTTAAACACATGCATGCATTAATACCCATAATTTGACACATTTTTAAAAAGAAAATTCTGTGAAAAAAAAGCTTAAGACCACACAAAATAAACAATATAAATAAAACAGCAACACACCTTTAACATGATTTAATTGTACTTTTATTCATCAAATAAAAAATTAAAACCACAGCCTGCATTTGACTCATACTTTAATAATGACAGCACCTGTACTTGTTTAGTTTTCACCAATACACATTTTTACACACAAATACACCCAATTTTTCCATGACGAATACCAATAAATTCAATCAAATATCTCTCTGAGCCCCAATACAAAACTCTCTTCTCTTCAAACAAGTGTTTTTGCAGGTACACTGTTTGTGTTCGCGCAGTTTTTTTTTCCTCCTTAATTGCGTTTTCTTGCACGGAAACAACACACACACACACACACACACACACACACACACACACACACACACACACACACACACACACACACACACACACACACACACACACACACACACACACACACACACACACACACACACACACATTCGCACACAAGGCAGTGAAAGCTGCAACTAATGGAGAGGCTATAATTGTGAATAGAGGCATTCATCTAGGGACGCCGTCTAGGAATTGCACCACACAATACCCCCGCGCCGAGCTGCTCAGATCACTAACCAGTCAGCAGTCACGCACACACAAACAGGGGAAGAACATAATCACACCTCTAAAACAGAAGGAGGAGAGGAGCTGCAGGGTGGGAGACCAAGTAGAGAAAAGAAATTAGACAAGGAGAGAGGAAGGAGGGGAGGAGGAGATAAGATAGTGAAATTGATGTTTCCTACCATTTGATTTGGGTCGTGGAGCCCAGGAGGTAAATCAGACACACACACACACACATATATATATATATATATATATATATATATATATATATATATATATATATATATATATATATATATATATATATATATATATATATATATATATATATATATATATGCACACACAAAGATTTGGACTTGCATTTTAGGCATGGCGAAACATACAATGCCAGAACAATACAAATAAGCCATCAAATACAATTTTTGAAAGACAGGCTCTGTATAAACACATATATCGCATTCTGTCAGATAAACTTCCCACGGTCTCTATACCAGGGGTCACCAACTCTGGTCCTCAAGGGCATTGATCCAGTCTTTTTTCCATATTTACCTTCTCCAATACACCCGAATCAAATAATTAGGATCATTATCAGGATTCTGGTCAGCGTTTTGATGAGTTAATCATTTGATTCGGTGTGGTAGAGGAGGGAGATATGGAAAATAGACTGGATAGGTGCCCTTGGGGACCGGAGTTAGTGACCTTCGGCTCTCTACCATCCCCCAGTCAAACAAACCATTAGGTCAAACACAGAGAAACAAAACTAATGGAGATACTGGTACCACAAAACCTTAGTTGGCAAAACAAAAAGAAAAAACAGACTCCTGGGCACCTGTCGAAGAGCCATCAGGAACAACTCAATTAAATACCCCATCACCACTCAATTACTGCAATGTAATCACTGCAGTTTACGTTCCCTTGCCACAGCAAACAAAAACATGCATCAAGCAAACAATACAAAGGCAGAAGAAGCATACGTACTAAAACAAAAAAAATGCATTTTATTTTGTCACATTGGGAAAGGGACACATCCAAGAAAAAACATCGGATTAACGCTAATATGTGTTTATTTGTCTGGTTTCTGGCTGTGTAGTATTTTGAAACGTCACAACGACCTGCTTGATTAATGTGACCAGACTTAGTTATGTCATCAAAATCAATCAAAATGCAAAATCGTAAATCAATATAAAGATATGCCTTTTTGGTTAAAAGAATGGTTTAGCAACAAAATATTTTTAATTGATGTTTTAAACCCTTACGAATCATTCAGTCATTTTCCAAACCACTTATCCTCATAAGGGTCGCGGGAGGTGCTGGAGCCTATGCCAGCTGACTATGGGCAGCAGGCGGGGGACACCCTGAATTAGTGGTCAGTCAATCGCAGGGCACAAGGAGACGGACAACCATTCACACTCATTTAGTGTGTCCAGCAAAACAAGTATATTAGTAAATTAATTTAAAAAAGACAATCTTCAAAAATATAAAAAAAAGAAATGACAAATGAAGTACATTGATCTACTGATGTGCTTTATAATCAGTTTCTGCCTGATGTATGGAAATAACAACTTCTTTGATATTGCACTTAAGAATCCAATACGCTTTATTGTCCAAAAATAGGGTAAATGTTTCATCAAATAAACGTTCAGTCAAAGGCAGATTTAAAAAAAAAAACAATAACCAACCAACCAAAAACAACAATACGTATTTATTCATCCTGTGACTGGCAAATGTGCAATGGACAGGGTGCACACTTGTGAATGTGTATGAATTATTAATTGTTGATTGTCTGGTAACCAAATTAAGGTGTGTAATTCCCATAATATGAATAATATTTAACCAAAAACTTTTTAGGGCCATAACAAGAGTTAATTTCTCAGGGAAATGCTCCAAAATCAAAAGGAACTGACCAAGATAAAGTCAACCAGAAATTACTTAATTTCAATACTAAGTAGGTAACTCAAAATCAATAGAAAAGTGGCCTTAAAATGCCCTAAAAGCAATAGTAGGTGGGGTGTAAACACAAAACTACAAAGGAATTGACTCAAAAACACCAGGAAGAGACTGGATGGAACACAGTTTCTCCAGAAATGATATTTTACAGTGAGTTTCTTTCAAATATAATTTTAAGTATAATATAAGTATCTGCATTCTCACCCTCTTGTTACTGTGACAACAAAATTTCCCGAATACAGGATGAATAAAGTTATCTAATCCAATCCAATCCAAGTAGGTTGATAAATGTGTGTATCAATAAAAATACAAAATACAAAAAAGTAACGATACAAAATAATAACATAATTGTCATAATAGAACTGCTGATGATGTATAGTGGTATATATTTGCCTGACTTTGGATCAGCGGATTTGGTTATGAGAGTGAATAAGTGTCTTTCTCTGTGTGTGATAAGTTTACAGTGTGGTCGCCTTACCTCCAATGTTAGCTGACATAGGCTCCGGAATCGCACAACCTAAAAAATTACCGTATTTTCTATAAGGCGCCCCGCATTATAAGGCGCACCCTCAATGAATGACATTTTTTTCATATATAAGGCGCACTGTATTATAAGGCGCACTGTCTATTTGGGAGAAAATTTAAGACTTTTATGTGCCCCTTATAGTCGTGAAAATACGGTAATTGCTATTGACTTCCAGGTATGAAGCACTCACTACACAGTCACCTCGACAGCCAGCCATTGTTGATGTTTTGGATTTTTTTGTATAAAATCTTGCAGTGGGGGAGGAGCTATATGATGGAAGAGGTTGTAAACTAAGATGGCATCTGCATATTTCACAGTATTGTTTCAGTTCAGGCGTTTGTGTTTTTTTAATATCCGACAGTGGTGGTTTTTCGTTTTTGGTTTTCCGTTTTTCCATATATAAGGCGCACTGGATTATAAGGCGCACTGTCTATTTTGGAGAAATTTAAGACTTTTAAGTGCGGCTTATAGTCGTGAAAATACGGTACCTAAAAAAATAGTTATTTCCCTATAAAGGGTTAAAACAAGTTTGGTTTAGAGAAGTAACCCCACCCCCTTTTTTTGGGGTACTCACTAACAAAACAGCATGAAGAAACACATGCATCGGGTGAAGAGTGGTAACAACTTCCTCATCTTGCTATCACCATGAAAGCAAATATGTGTAACTTCCAAAATGTGTTGCGTGTGGATAGCAGATTGACTAACAGCTTGATCTTGGGTCAGATCCAGCAGCACAGAGAGGGGAAACATGGATGGATGGAGAGAAAAGGGAGGGTGGGCTATTGATTTTTTTTTAACAGAGATATCAACATCATGACAAAGGAGGCAAAAAAAAAGCATCAGCACACACAAGCACACATACACAAAAACTATTTGAGTGTTTTCTTACGGATTTCTCATATAGCAAGGTTAAGTTTAAATCAGGCTTAAGAGGTGAAAAGGTGGACAAAAAAATGGAGCACATATTCTTGACTTTCCCCTTCCATTCCAAACTCTCAGATAACCTCAGACCTCAATGACCGGTTGAAGTCTATGTGGACAAAGATCAACAACAAAGTCGGCATAGATGTCTTTCTCCCAGCAAGCCTCTGTGAATTTTTTTAACAGGCTTAATACCCCTGACAGGAACAGGGATGAAGGTGGTGTGGCTTAGTCCCAGTCTAGCTAATAAGGTGTTTTTGGAGGTCACAAGCATCGAGGGAGCTGATGCCCACGGAAGAGGAGGGGTTGTGTGTTTCAAGGTAATACGACCCGGTATCACAGTGTAATTACACATCACAATCTTTGTGTTCAGTAGTTTTATGAAGGTCTTCAGTTTGCAATATACTAATCATAATTTAGAAAGTAGAAAAAGCAGGTGGTGTGGGAAGAATTCTTTTATTAAAGCATACAAATGAATAGAAAATACAATTCCGAGTAGTTATTTGAGAACCCAAAGAATACAAGAACACTCCCTTGATGGCCTCAGTGTCCCGTTGATGTCTCGGTATCTATTGGGGTAAAAACATCTAGTCTTACACAAAAGATCTTGTGTTTTTTTTTTCATTACATGATGAGGAAATGATTTAACCACATCGGAAAATCTTTGCAGAGATAAGTTTGCATGAGTTCTGTGATGTAAGCTATGTGCACAGTCTTGTGTGGGCGGAGAGAGTTGAAAAGTATACAGTGAAATTATTTGCAAGGCCACAACCTTTTCTCTTCATTTGGTCTTGTGGTAGTCTTTGCTGAGCTTTTGTGGTCATTTGGTTGAATAATAATATTTACTAATATTTGCAAATTTACAGCTTTGGCATGGACGTATGGTCTTCGGTCTTTTGGTCGCCGGACGTTTGGAGGCCGGACGTCTAAGCGCCTGGGTTCAAATCCAGGTTAGTCCACCTGTGTGGAGCTCAGGTTCTCCCCGGGCCTGTGTGGGTTTTCTCCGTGTACGGTTTCCTCCCACATTACAAAAACATGCAAGGGCGGCTGATTGGCCACTCTCAATTGCCTCTAGGTATGGGTTTGAGAGTAAATGGTTGTCCTTGTGCCCTGCGATTGGCTGGCCACCACTTCAGGGTGCCCCCTCTGGCCCAAAGTGACCTGGGATAGGTTCCAGCACTCCATGCGACCCTAGAGAGGATAAAATGGTTTAGAAAACGAGATGAGATGAGATTTATTAATCATGATTGCCATTTTATTATTTGTGATTAGCTGCTTTCTACTCTATAGATAGCAGCACACTGACTAATGACATTAACAATGATTATAAGAATGTTTCAAACCTTGTTGTATATAAGGAACCAATACAGTTTATTTAATACTGGCCAAAACCAAATCAAATGTTAAGTGTTTTATTTCATATATCCCAATGAATATATGTGTTGCTCTTTTAAAGCACATTACCTTAGTAACAAAATTCCTAAACTATTACGTACTTCCACTCAGAATGACATACTATAAGAATGAGCAATCAATCTATAGTGTCTGCTTCCTGTACTGTAGTGCATTGAATGCGGAGAATGGATTTTAATGAATATGGATGAAAAAAAAAAACATCTTATCTTTAGTCTGTGTCCCAAAAAATGTCATTTGAAATGAATGTGATAGCAGTCACCCAAAATGTATTATAGGTGTCTTCTCATCCATATAGTGCAAATTCCTTCCCTCTGCAGCTGGGATATACTTGTGGAGTCACTGTGGTGACCGCGACACAAAATGTAATTTTTGTACAAAAAGATTCATATTAACTTCTGCTGAATTTTTTTGTGCATTTTCTGGACACAATGAGAAGAGTATTTTTCCCTAGATCACTTATGGTAGAATCATACTCGAAGGTTGCTAGCTTAGACCCAGGAACTTCTGAGGAACTACTATTTCATTTGCTTGGAGGGATGCGAGTAATGCCATGAGACTGGGTTTAGGGACAAAAGAACTGAAATGTGAGAAATTGTACTGTGTCCTGAATATCAGCTTTCAACAATGAATCATTTTATCAGGATGGTGATTACGATAACCTTGTGGAGCTACATATTATTAGCACTCTAAATACATTAGACCCTCCTCTTAGGAAATTAATGCATTCTAGAAGTGGTGTCTTAACCTGGAATTTTATAAATACAGACATATTTTATATAGATTCAGCATAATTTGCCCCTTGATCTTTACTAGTACCCACAAACCATTTAAATGTTTAAAAGTGCAGTATTCTCTCGATTTTCGCGCTATACATATACGTAACAATTAAAAAATGGTATTCCTTCTGCCAATATATAATTCTCGAGATATCCTCGGGGATATCGTAGGTCCGTTGGTAGTGTGTTGTGATGGATATAACGCATCTCCTTCGGAGAGTAATTCAATCCTGGCGACTGTAGAAAAAGTTTGCCTCGCAGATGTTATTAAATAACGAATGACACCAAACTGGAGAGCATTGAGCCACTGCACCTGTGCCGCCATCTTGTATAATACAATAATTGTATAATAATGGACACGAGGCTCGAAGGCCTGGACAAAGGACATTGGGTCGGACAGCCACGCTCAAACGTACTACTCCATCTCAGGCTGGGTCTGACATCTGCTTGGAGCTGGATCGGACTGGCACCGTTCACCCTTGTTGGAGCCCGTGGTAGGCTACCTCTTCACAATATGGCGCTTACATCCCTTTATTGCCCGCTAACCTACAGTTCCATTAGATTAGAACATTATTTCATCCCGTATTTGGGAAATTTCTTGGAAATCATGGAGTCATCATGGAAATGCAGCTTCCTTCTAGCCAATGGGAGGCAATTGAGTGGTTGGGAGATCGCCAATTCCAATTCTAACATGAAAATACAGGATACAGGAAGTATATTTACATTTCAAGGGATGTTTGATTTAATTTGACGTTTCTTAACTTGGATTTTTTTTGCATCTTGGAACAAAAGGTTTCCCATGGAGACTTTTCGTAACCTGAATATTTGGTATGTAGAAGCATTCATAAGTATAGGTATCACAGTAGTTGTATTACTGTGTTGTTTGAACTGTGCCCTTATTATCTCAAATTCAACACAACAACATAAAAAAATAGCTGTGTGCAAAAAGTGTGTTGTAAAAATGTGAGTGCTCTGAGCTGACCAGAGGCAAGGCATGGCAGCCCCCGACCAAGCCCTCATTGATTTGTTGTTGGTAAACAAACAGCTGGATGTTATAGTTGAATCAATATGCCTCGCATGCCTCTCAGCATGGCTTCCAACTAGACTGACACGCCTCTACTAGAAGTTGTGACCTGAATGAAAACCTTGTAAATGGAATATTTTTTTACTGTTTTAATCACGGTCAAGTTCATCTTGCTCTTCTACAGCAAGCCCCGTGACCCTTGTGAGTATAAGCGTTACGGAAAATGAATGAATGAATATTAGACCAAACCACTGGGTTGTGGAGAAAGCCTTTTTTTACCAAAATGTCTTGTATTGGTTGACAAACAGCTCGTAGATGGAAGAAACTGTTAGAATATCAATGATTAATCAAACTAATTTCAAACAACTCTTACTGGACTTTTTGCAAAGGTGCTAGTGGCATGATGAAACAAGCAAACCGTGACATAAACGGAGGAGAAATGAAACTGACTTTTGAACAAAAGACAGACAAGACTAGAGAGGATTAGCGAGAAAAAGGATTTCAAAAGCAGACAAAGAAAATACCAAGGAAAAAGATAGGTGAGGGGATTAGTGATGAGCGAGAGATGACAGGATATCGAAACGGTTGAGCGTCGGAAAGAGAGAAAGGAAGCAGAGTTTAGATTGAAAATAAAGAAGTTCAGAGAATAGTAAGCGATATGATTCTGGTAAGAAAACTTAGCTTGATAGCTCTAAATAAAAATGACTTCTTATTAAAAGTAGTGAATGCTGGCTGAATTTGGGAAGTACACTATGGAAGATGGGAATAACAGTGGAGTCTTGCTGTGACTACATATGTAACACAGCAGGGAAGCAACAGTGTCAGACCTGTGCCTTGGCCCAACCTGAATCCCCCTCTGCGGCATCCAGCACATCAATCATACAAAACTGGGTTGTCACCACCACAATGCATGCTGTGAGGCACACACGCGCCAATGCGAACATACACTCACTCACTCACGCACTCACTTACTCACTTACGCACTCACTTACTTACTCACTCACTTACTTACTCACTCACTCATTCATGCACTCACTCACTCACTCACTCACTCACTCACTCACTCACTCACTCACTCACTCACTCACTCACTCACTCACTCACTCACTCACTCACTCACTCACTCATTCCCTAACTCACTCACAGACACATGCACACGCAAATGCACACACACACACACACACACACACACACACACACACACACACACACACACATACACACACAAAAGAGACACGAAAGAGTTGAAAAACAATAAAGTATAAAAAAATGCCCAATGAAAACTAGAAATAGGTATCCTGTGCCGACAGCGTGCCCTCACCCAACACCATCTGTGATGGGTGCCAACACACAGCAGGTGATATTTACTCAGAGACCCCCACCAACACACACTGACAAAAGAAAGGCAGAAAATACACAAAGGGGAGCTCGGATCAGTTGATCTCCCCAAACTCATTAAGAATGCATATATATGCAAATATATGCACCTCTAGAAATGCACCTTGGGCCAGAATGTTAGTGTGTGTGCTTGTGGGTGAAAGTACACGGCTGGAGGAGTTTGAGTGTATCCACTGAGCCGTCCTGATGCTTTGACAGTGTTTAAATCAAGCAATGATACTAGGTTCTTTTTCCACACTGCTAGTGCCTAAAAGTGCCTTAAAAATGATAACAAAAAAAAAAATGAAATCTTAAAATTCAAACTCAGCATGCTTGCTAGAAAATGACAAATTGCACCTGGTTTAACCACTTAACATTGTTATTGCACATACGCAAGCAAATGCCATGCAGGGAGTAGTCCAATTTACTGATTACACAGATCGTTAACAACAACATTACATATCAGAAATAGAAAAAAAAAGAAAATGGCTCCAAATAATGTATACAATATTTTATTCAGATCACAAAGGATAACGAATTAAAGTACATGTAAATATCTGTAGTACAAATAATATTCAATTGTGTTAATGTGGTACAGTAACTTGGTGTTAAGAGAACATTTTAAATTTCAGAGAGAGATAAAGAGAGAAACAGAGAGGGAGAAATATTTTCTATTGGTGTTATAAATTTACAGTACACATTACGGATGGCCCGGTGGTTGAGTGGTTAGCACGTCGACCACACAGTGGGAGTCCTGTGTTAAAATCCAGGTTTGTCCCCTTGTGCCCTGCGTTTGGCTGGCCACCAAATCAGGGTGTCCCCTAAAATCAGCTGGGGTAGGCTCCCGCACCCCTCGCGACCCTAGTGAGAATAATGCGGTTCAGAAAATGAGATGAGAGGAGAGAGACACCACATTACAAGCAGCCATGTAATTGAGTGTGCTATTCTCTCTGAATGTAATAAACATAGGTATAATTGCATTAGAATGATCCTAATGTACTTTACACAAATTGAAAAAACATTAATTACATTTCACCATTGTTTTATGGGTAGTCCAATCAAAATTAAAGACCTCAATTATTCTAAATTATTCTAGCAGTTAATTTTCATATGGGTTATATCAGAATCTAGGACATTTTCTGCACATACCTCACATCAAACTATACACTTTCTGTGTAAATCGATTATCTTAAAATAAAATAGAATCCACAACATTCACACAGCATTTTACCTTAAACCATCCAAAAAAAAATGTGAATCATGGATAAGCTGGACAACAGCATTAAAATGTTTTCTTTCTTTTTCAGAACTAGAGCATATAAGTTGATTGGTATAAGGTTTGTTGTTAAAGAATTTTGAAGCTAAAAAAAATTCTTGTATAAATTCAAATATTACTATACTACAATAAATTATGGGTGGCCGGTAGGTGTGGTTAGCGTGTTGGCGTCATTGTTCTGGAGTCACGTGTTCGATCCCAGGTGGGTCCTCAGTGTGTGGAGTTTGTATGTTCTCCCGGGCTTCGGTGGGTTTTTTTATGGATACTTTGGATTCTTCTCACATCCCAAATACATGCAGGGTAGGCTGGTTGAACACTCTAAATTTCCCCCAGGTATGAGTGTGAGTATGCATGGTTGTCCGTCTCCTTGTGCCCTGCGATAGGGTGGCCCGTAGTTAGCTCGGAAAGGCTCTGGCACCCCCTGAAATCCTTGTGAGGATAAGTGGTTCAGAAAACGAAAGAATAGGATGGACTAGCTGGTGAAAGGCTGGAATGGATTGAGACAAAAGACATCAGTGATAGTCTCAGAGCCAACGCAGAAAAGAACAGAACAGAGGGTAGAGTAGCTGAATATGCTTTTGCTGCCGGGATGTCTTGTCTCCTTCACATCACTGGAAGGTCAGGGGAGTCTCAAAAGACACAACAGTAATTCTCTTCTCACTTGAGCCGTATTTTTCATTCAGCTGTGCCACAACTCTGTTTGACAAATGTCTTCATGACAAATCAATATAAACTCTCTACAGACCACTTGCTGTGTGCTGCTCTATGTGCTGCCCTTGAGTTTTCATACATGAATCTAGGAGATACAGTAGTTTAGTTAAAGATTTCTTCTAGTTTAACACAGTTCTCATCAATAAATAATTAAATCTGCTCTTCTGAAAACTTACTATACTAAATACTGGCGAGGAAGGAGTAGTGCAATAAAAACTGTTTACCAAACAACTATGCTCATCCATCCATCTTTGCCCGCTTGGTTGCGGGAACGACATCTTAAGCCCAGACTTCCCAGGAAAGCTAATCTTCCCAACCTCATCTATTCTTATGCCCCTGGAACAATGCTACAGCAAGTCATCCAGGGGGCATCCTTAGTAGATGCCTGGACCACCTCCTCTAGTTTCTCTCAATGCGGAGCAGTGACGGATCTATTGCAAACACCCTAGTACAGAACCACTAACCCAATCTTTAAGAGAGAACCCGAACAACCTGTGGAAAAAAAGTTATTTCGGACAGTTGAAACCGGTACAAATCTTGTTCTTCCGGTCACGACCCAAAGCTCGTGACCATAGGTGATGGTAGAACTGTAGATCGGCCGGTAAATAGAGAGCTTCCTGCCTTACCATGACAAACCGATACAGAGTCGACATGACTGCAGATGCTGAACCAGTTCACCTGTAAATCGCACATTCTATCCTTCCTCTTGTTAACAAAGAAATAATCCTTTCACTTGGCCCAGTGGAGCAAGTGGTTAGTGTGTCCGCCTCACAATCCTGGGTTCAAATCCAGGTAACGTCCCACCGGTGTGGAGTTTGCATGTGTGGGTTTCCTCCAGGTGCTCCAGTTTCCTCCCATATTCCAAAAACATGCATGGTAGGCTGATTGGACACTTTAAATTGCCCAAAGAGTGTGAGTGTGCATGGTTATCTGTCTCCTTGTGCCCTGCGATTGGCTGGCCACCGATTCAGGGTGTCCACTGCCTTTGGTCCTGAGTCAGCTGGGATAGGCTCCAGCAGATGAGACCCCTTCATTTAGGGAAAGACCTCATCCCTGATCCGGAGAAAGCATTCCACCTTTTACCTTCTGAGGGTCAGATTGTGGCAGTAGCAAGAGGGTGATTAGACAGAACAACAAAGCAAAAACACAAAGTACAAAGCGAATGGTCTCTGATTTAAAAATGCTCATCCTGACCGGAGCCAAAAGAACCACAACATGTGAACAAAAGCAGAAATGCAATTGTGATTCCACTTAAACGAACCCACTCAATGTCTTGTCTATTCTGTCCTAAAGTTATTAATAGAATTGGGGAAGACTTTTAGTCGTCTAACTTTCATTTAGAAATAATCCAACTTACTGCGGACCAAACTGTGACACCGGTAGTATAAGGACCGAACCGCCAATATCATAGTGTCCTCTACTCCATACTCCCAGAGCACTCCTAACAGGACTCCCAAGGGACACAGTCGAATCCCCTCTCCAAGTACACAAAAACATGTCAACTGCTTTGTGCGAATTCCCATGTAATCCTACTATTTTGTTATTACTGCTAAATTTAGAACTGTGTTGTGAGTTTTTATAGGAAAAAAATGTGGGCCACTGTCTGCTACTGAAATGGTACGGCACTCCTTCTTAAACTGAATGTTTCTTTTTTTTTACCTACCATTCTCTCTACCAGCAACTTGCTATGCATCAACAAAAAAGTATAGAAAAAAAACACACGTCTCTGTTTGGAAAAAGATAAAATGGAATAATAAGATCATCTTATTGTTTCCTCTGTCACCAACGAATATTAAAGGTAACTTTTTCCATCCTCTCATACAGTTGTCTTTCTTTGACCTCCTGCAAGGCTGACAACTTGTCTGAAAGGACTCTGAATGTGTACACTGATTAGCCGTGTGTTAAGGCATGTGACACATCAGATGAGAGTGTTAATTTGTGTTTCGAGCATCACAGTGACTTATCCCAGTCCCCCTATAATGAGGAGTAGCAATGTTGTGTGGCCCGACATCTCAGGGTTTCCTCCCCATCTCTGCGACACACTGCGCCTTGGTAATTGGTCACAGAGGGGACAGTAAATCTGCACGAGGACGTGGGAGAAGGAGAGCGGCTATGTTTGTCTGGGTTTACAGGGAAGGAGCTAGGTGAGAGAGGACAGGGAGTCTTTCATCTTCACAACTTTTCCTCTCCCAACTGTTTACAAGGACTGCTGCCCATCTCTGCATACACATGCACACATACGCATTGAGGCATCCCCCACCTCTACTGCTACCCACCCACATGCATATACAGTAAATGACCTTAGCACGCTACCGTCTGTGTGTATGGATTCTAATCAGATGCCGGCAGTATTGTGTCTGTCAAACCTGGCCAAGGTTACTTAACCTTCCAGTCTTAATTTCCCTTCCATTTTAGAGCCTTCCTCCGTATCAAACATCAGCACATATAGAAGGGGAAAAAAATGAAGAGTGTCTGGAGGAAAGATGAAGATTGCTATGCTTGGCTGAAGCTTGAAGATGAAAGTAAAGGATGATTCACAGTGCTGTGGCAAAATGAACCAAACCAAATTTGAGCTGAGCTGTGCTATTTTTAAATATGTATATGTTACTTTTAATACTAAATAATATATTGTTAATGGCCTAACATTTTATTTCTATATTAACCAGGCATGGTATATTAAGTGCGTGATACCATTTAAGAACAGATTTGTAACATGGTATGATTTTTACATTTTGCAACTGGGAATGCAATAAATAGGAATTAAATGGAAACTAAAACATTCTGTTCATTATATATCCTAGTTCAAGTCAACAAGTACTTCGCTTGGCATTGCATTAGTAAAAGTTGAATAGAATTCTGTTCTGCCATCCCAGAAGCTAGTTACTATTAACTAGCTCTAGTACAACTACTGCTGCCATTACAGCATTGTTCTTTTATCAGTAAGTTGACAAGAGAAATGGTGTGATATGTTTAGGTGGAGGAGTCAATTACAATCTGTCGAAGAAGGCTGAAGATTTTAGGAGGAAGCAGACAAAAAAGACAAAAGTGATAAATGGCATGGATACGCTAGTAGCCTCCAACACCCAATTCCCACCGAGTAAACACTCTTACTGTCCCCGTTCATCACAAGCGGCGCATCTGTTGTGACAATAGCACATCGGAAAGAAAGAGCCACTAGGCAGCTAAAAGACTGACAGCATGCTCCTGTTTACAGTGTGTCACCGCGGCAACACATCCATCAATCACACTTTGCAACGATGGCTGCAAAGATGAAGCCTTTTTCAATTTAATTGCTTAACAAACACATGCACAAATACACACAATCACGAACACATTCTCGCATGCAGCCACCAATTGCTAATTTAGTACGTGCACTAGAATTACTGAAATGTGCTGTGTGTGTGCGTGTTTGTGTGTAGTAACAGATTTTGGCATATCTAATACATACTGTGTACTAAATGAAGCAAAGCTTCATAATGGAGCACTTAGTGAGCTTTGACCTCTGGACGTTCACATTAGGTTATTCACAAGTAAAGTCCAGTTGTCTTGCCTTGGAATGTCAAGACTGTCGAATGCGCCAAATTTTGAAGGGACAAAATCTATTATGCTCTGAGCAATTGGTGTATTTAGCCTACACAAGTGAATGCCACTCTCGTCAACTAGTTGTAAACAAAAACATGAAGCAACGTCTAAAATGGTCCTCTGCTTGGAGCATCCTAAATTTTGTCCAGAACTGCACCCGGCATGGAAATAGAGCTTTTTGTAGTATTAAATGTATCTATGAATATTTTAGAATTAGAGTATGAAAGAGTATCTGTCTAAGTACACCAAGTATACAGTAAAAATAAAATGTAAATGTAAGGAAAAATACTAGAAACCAATAAAAATGGGAAAATCCTAAAATGCTTTTGTACAGGAAATTGTGCTATATATGTTTTAAAAAATATATATAATACGATCCATGTGCAACTAACTGGTCTTGAAAGTTTGGGTGACATCAAAACCTCTTTGAAATTTATGGGTATAAAACGTTTGAAAATAAGTGCTTGCAAATTGTTCTTTAATTGTTCTGGCTCTTTGGTCTTTACAAAAGTGTTAAGTTCTATAAATAAAAAAAATCTTAAATAAGGTCTCAAAAACTACATATTTATTAAAACATACATATTTATTAAAAAAAAAACTTTAGATTATTTGTACCAATTTGCAGGTTACATAGACAATATCAATGATAAAATGATGGAAACGCAACTGTGGTGTGGAGTTCATTCACTATAAGCAATGGCCATTGCAAAATATAGAATCTTAAACCGTAAAATGTTACACCCGTAAACTTCTTCTTGGCAGATATAACCGTAAAGTAATTTTGAACAATATAAGTCTAATTGTAGCCTTGCTAGTTCTATAGAACTATAAATTGATACTTTCCAAGTCCAAACTCTACTGTTTTTTTTAGATTATGTTATGTGTCTGTGATGCAACTACATGATACAGATTATCTTTGAGCAGTGTTTCTTGATGATTAACCTCAGCCAATTGTTCTTCTTATTAATGATTGTAGATCCCCTTATTAAGCGATTAAAAAAACATACAAACATGGCACATAGTTACTCGCATAGGGCCCACTTAAAAGTCTAAAATTTTCTCCAAAGTGGACAGGGTGCCCAATCAGTCGGTGCGACTTTTGTATGCACTAAATTCAAGATTCTGTAGATGTTGCTGTTGTATGATGCTGACAGCTTGACTATCTGGGTACATTGCTTTCTGATGCACTATAGTTATAAAAGAAAAATAAAATACAGGAAAACGGACAAGTTGACAGGTATGTTGTATGATAGAACGCCATCAATCTGTCCAGCCGTTGTCCTGGGCCATGTCTCCCCCATGTAATCTATGTATTTAGTTTTATGTTGCCTCCTCACCTCTTCCCTTCTTTGTTCTCCCAATAAACAGAGAAGGGGTTCTGCAAACTGGGCAGCTTTTCACAACAACAAAAAAGCTGCATTGATTTCTTGGGTGTTTTTCTTGCCAAGTTAGTGGTAAATAAGCCTAAATTCAAATCTAACAGAGACCCACCTTTGACTAAAGGGCTTCATTATTCAAATGTGAGAAGGCAACAAGTTATAGAGGAAAATGTTACGCTCTGACACCATCGCTTGTCTCTCTGCCTGGGTTGAGGCACTTTATGTGGCCCGTGATTGTTTTGTGGATTGATGCTGGACCAACTCACGGAACATAATCAAGCCTCATTATTCACACGTCAGCGTTCTAATCTGGGTTTTGGAGATACGATGGCCAAGCCTGAAGAATAGCCTTTTCCTGATGAAAGTGAGACCAGCACTGTTTTCTCTTTTCCACTTCATCGGTCCAGCTTCGCCATCCCTTTGTCTCTCCTGAATCAGCCACTCTTCTCATTGCCCTGTCCTTTTCACATCACAGGCTGCTACACACTCTTTTTCTCCCCCCTTTACACTCCTTCACTCACATCAAACAGATCTCTTCCATCAAAATGCTCCTCCACGGCTTCATTGAGTCTGAAATCATGGGAGGTGTCTTCATTTCCCTGCATATGTCTCTCTTACCTCACTTTTGTAAAAATCACAAGTGAGTAATAGGGCTTTAAAAACTTCCATTGTTCCCACCCCACCTCCACTAACCACCCTTGAACATCTAAAAGGGCTGACAAAGAGCTGATTTCTGCCATTATTAGCATACAGACATTACGTCGTTAATGTGTAATAAGTGAAATTCATTATCCTGATGAAGGGGTCTTTCGAAGCAGCTCTGAGAAAGACAAGGAGAAGAAAAAGAAAGAGAGCTAATCAATAACTCAATCTTGTGCCCTGCATGGGGCGCCGTCTCCTCGCTCTCAGACTGTCAGAGTGTCTTAGGAGGAGAAGCACGAGCCATAGCCCACACTGTCCACATTCAAACGGCACATTGCTCGATCAATGGTTACAATCTAATCAGCCTCTATCACCACTACTGACTTTTAGCATGTAGGGCTCAGCATAATAGCATTAGCAGAAGGATGTGTGGGACTGAGGTACGCCACTAAAGTACAAGGTCATTCTGGGCTGCAAGACAGCAGACAACAGTTCAATGCAAGTGAAGTATTTTCGATCTAGTAAGAAAATGAACCAGAAAAATGATTTAAAAAACAAAAACAAACAAAAACAAAAAAACAGTGATGATGTCTGGTCCCGAATATGTTGTTAACATTACCTTCAAAAGTTTGGATAAAAGCTCTACCTTATCGTTTGTTTTCTTTAATAATTGCCTTCAGCATTTTACAAGTAAATTAACATTTTAGAATAAATATTCATCTTGTGACCTTAACAATGATCTTAGGGGGTCTTGGCCTGCAGCTAGCAGTCACTCCATTGCATTAACTGAAGATTGACTATTTATTGAGTAATCAGTGGGTGGTTGTTGAATAGATGCATCAATTGAATTTTTATTTTCAACCTTTTATAATTGCATTGTTCAAAATTAGAATGAATATTTCTTTAATAATAAAAACAACAAGGAGCAGTAACAATGAGATATATTTGCTTACAAACAAAAATGTCAACAGAAGTCCAGCCTTTGTTTTTCTCTCACCAATATTTTCAAAATACATAATTGGGTTTGTTTTGCCATACAGTTTACATCAGCCTTTGCTGAGCTTTGAAAATGTGTCCTGCAATTGACATCTGCACCAGATAATACATGTCATTCTAGGAAAAAAGGTTTGATTTTGATAAAGAAAAATACAATAAAATTGTACATGCACATATAATAGATTTTGGCCTAATATCAATTCAATCTTTTTAAAGCAATAAAAATGCTGGTGTTTGCACAATAAAAGTAAAAACTAATCATGTATACACTTCTTTCAGATGAATACGTCAATAAAGCACCACGTTCCATATCGAAAGATTTCTATGCCTCAAAACAAAGGTAAAAAAATATATAAAAAAATAAAAAACAGACATCCTTTTTTTCCACAAAAAAATGAATGTCCATCAATTTAAAGAAAACATTTTGTTAATAATATATGACAAAATGACCAACAAAAGGTCTTTAAAAAGAATAGCAACAATACTTAATTCAAATCAACAAACTTCGAAACTTTATTCAATTATTTATGGAGAATTGACGGCATCCTCTATCTCTTTCAGGGCTAGACCAATTTTATTTTGTGGTTAAAAATAAAGACATTTCCTTTTCCGTTGTTAATATTTGTTCAAAAATGCAGCTGGACAGAAAATATGAGGACCTGGAAATTCCATATATATGTATACTTCACTAAAAGTAGTATATAACAAAGTAGTTTAAAGCATTCTTTATGGAAGAGCTACACCAGCTAACCAATGTGAAAGACTACGTTATGATATTTCAGAATTAGGACATGCCATTCTAGTGATAGCCAGTAGGATCCAAATTAAGACTAACCACACTTGTATGATACAAAGATTGGATGGTGGTCAGAACCTAAATGTGGGCAGCAGGTAACTCGCCCTAGTTGTCTCCCATTGCAGCCCTACTGGAGACCATTGCCCTAAAAGAGGGTGTCCAAGTGCTAAATATTTACAGCATCCAGTATCACTATTGTGATCAGTAATAGAGACATTTTAAATTGAAACTTATGCTGGAGAACCATTTAAAATGTCCAAAAAATGTATTTGTTATATTTCAAAAGGAATGTTTTCGGGATCTAATTCGACCTAAAATGAAGTCTCCAATATATGACTCTGTATTAACAATTACTATCATGTATCAGTATAAAGGAAAGCAAAATACCCAAACGTGTTATAAAGCTGAACATATGGGTAAACAGGTCTTGTCACACTACTGCCTTTTAGTGATTAAATATATCCACCCCAGAGCGGTGCACCTATTAAATCCTATTGCTGGAAAGATCGATTGAGCTTGCTGCTGTTTCGCGGCCATAAAGCCGCGTAGATATATATCTGATGGCGATAGCTGCAGGAAACGGGTTTAGCCATGAAAGAACATGATGAAAATGACACATTTTATGTCCCCTGCCATGTCTGTGAAACACTACTGAACCAAGCCACTTTCCAAGAAGACTCGGAGGCCTTTTCAGCATTTATGTCATCAGTAGAAAAGAGCCCAGGCACAGGACCAAATATATTCCAGCAGTTTATTAATGGAGTCAGTGCAAATGTTCTTATTTCAAACTTTTACACAATCCTGTTAAATGCCTTTATGTTGAAACCCACGCCATGTTATGCATATCAAGAAATTAGTCAGAGAACAGTCATCCAGGCCTCAACTTGCTGCGTGGTTGGAAAGAGGTTGAGCCAAGTCTCTAAAGAGTGACAGCCGATCTTCTGTCCGCACAGCACGGCGCATGTTAAGGCAGCGATCCCCCGCCTCCGTACATATCAAATCTGCGCCCTCGCTTTTTCACCATCCACTTTTGCTACTCGACGGCTAACGCCCATGCAAGTTGTTCTCCTTGCTTTTTATCCATTAAGAGGGAGGCCACTCCCCCCCAACTCCCCATGGGGCCTCTTTGTAACTGTCAAGGAAGTCTTTTCACTTTTTGTTCTGCCTGCCCTCTCAGCTCCTTTCTCCGCTGATATCCACACCATCTGCCAGCAGCATGAGGAAGGTGCACACAACTCTCCTGACACATTTGTGTTTTCTTCACTGGTCTTACCCATTTGTTTTAAAACACAGTTATGACTGCATTCTGCAACCCCCCCCAAAAAATTATCATCTAATAGTGGGCATTGGGCTACAGCGGTTCAGCCATTGTTTGCAATGGTCTAAGTCCCCAATAGAAATGGCTGTAAAGAATCACTCAAGCTGCACTAAGCAGCTGCCTGTGAGTTAGGTCATTTTCCCAGGAGCCACAGAGTGGGCACTGGCAGGACCTCAAAAAGAAGGGACACCATCTGTTCAGCCCCTGAAAAGGTTAGTGACACCTTCTGTGGTACCAACAACTTCTAATTAAGTGGCCGAGAATGCGGTAGCAGACGCTTTTGCACACGATTGGTGGGCTGCGTCACTTTGCCTCACTCATGTCAACTTCACCTCAAATTTATAAATATACAATTTGTATAGATTTCATAAGTATAAGACATATAAGTAAGCGATGTCCTTTGTGATGTATAACCCAGCGAAACCCCCTCCTCGTCACTCTTGTTCTTCGTAGTAGGTAATTAAATGTCCACCGTCCGGAAAAGCTGGCCCGGCCCCTTGGTCAAAACCCAGCATGCTATGTTGATGTTCTTATTATATCTTGCTGCACTAATTTGATTAACATTCTGAATTAAATGCAATGACAAATAGACTTAACATCCTTCTGATTCTTATCACACTTAGAGCTAAATCTGCTGCTAATTGGGCTTATTAAGTAATTAAGAAGAGGTCTTAATTATATCCGTGCCACTGGGACCTACACCGATGTTGTGCTGCATGCCCTGCTCAGTTCTTCTCGTTTAGACACTACACAGCTTCATCCATTTTATTCTTTTTCTATTGCACAGTTTGAGCCCATTGGTCAACATCAGCCAGAAGAAATAATGGAATCCAGACTCAGAAAGTCAGTTACCATGCAAATAGTGGAAAGCTTTACACAATAGTTTGTGGCAAAAAAATGGAGAGGTTTGGCACAGGCTTGGATGTATTCTCAGGAGAATGGGTACCAAACGAGCCCCTTACTCTCTTTCTCTATTGCTGCCATCAGTCAAGGGAGCAGGCACCCGTCCCTTTCTTTTTTCACTAAGAAGACATTTCTGGAAGCTACAATGATCTATACCCTGTGACCTAACGCTTCATGTCAGACATCCTTTGAATTGTAGCTAGAGGGTTATTCAAACACAAATTTAAAAGAGGATGAAATTCAGGAGAGAGCTTTTGTTGGATGTAAACCAAAGTAAAGTCATTTTAAATGGTGTTGCCCAAGCAGATGAAAAAGTGTAGCGAATGATAACCTATGTGGCACTGAAAGCCTCCTTACATTCCACACATAATTTGAGGGGTCACCAGGACTCAATTTTATCAGACATAGAAAAGAAAACAAAGAAAATTTGAAAACATTTGGCCCGGCGACCTGAGTGGTTAGCATGTCGGCCTCACAGCTCTGGATTCAAATCCAAGACGGTCTACCTGTGCGGAGTCTGCATGGTCTCCCCAAGCCTGCGTGGGCTTTCTCCGGGTACTCCAGAGTCCTCACACATTACAAAAAATATGCACGGTAGGCTGATTGGACACTCTAAATTGCCCCAAGGTATGCATGTGAGAGTGAGTGGTTGTCAATCTCCTCTTGCCCTGCGATTGGCTGGCCACCGCCTCAAAGTCCTCAAAGTCAGCTGGGATGGGCTACAGCACCCCTGCGATGCTAGTGAGGATAAAGAAGTTCAGAAAATGAATGAATGAATCAATGAACAAATTTAATACTTTCTCTTGATGGCTGTCACGCAATAAAAGTGTACTTCAGTATAAAATACACAGTATCGCTCATTAAAAGCTTTGGCAGACTTCATCAAAAACTTGACATTTTTTTGATGAATATGGATTAATCTGTTGCTATATGCAGCTATAAAAAACAATTTCCAAAGGATTAATATCCATATAAACGACAAGAAGAGGATGCTGTGCTGATGCTGATTATCTGTTTTCAAAAGCCATTCAACCCTATAACAGAAGAACAATATAAAGCTTGCCCTTGGTGTGTTTGTTTTGGGTTAAAGAAGACGGATTGCCAAAGAATGATACACGATATGACAAAACTGATAACACAGGATTAGCACTTAAAACAATTAGCCCTGAGTGTTTCAGATGCTTTGTCATTGTTTTCTTGTTTTTCTTCTTCGAGAGAGCTTTGTCTTATTCAAGCTTAGAAGGCAAGGTAAGTTAAATATATATTTGTATGTATATATATATATATATATATATATATATATATATATATATATATATATATATATATATATATATATATATATATATATATATATTAGTTTGTGCAAACTAATGAGCTATTGTATCTTTTTATTTTCAGTAGAATTCTAATTAATTTGTAAGCATGGATATATGAGTTAACATATCAGTTTTCTTACATAAACCTAATTCACTAGTACGATGAAGAGTGGTAAGTACTGTATGTACACGAAAGTAAGGTTTGCTTGATATACCTGCAAAAGACTGACAAAAGCTAAAGTATCAACAATTTAATCTCAAATTTTTCATTCATGTTTTATTGCAGGAATATCAAGCAAACCTTACTTTTGTGTACATACAGTAATTATATATAATATCATCACTTCCTCCATTTTGTATAAAATAAAACTGCTGATTAACCAGTACCCAAGAACAGGCAGCGTTGGACTTCATGAATTCCAAAAGATGTGCAACACAACACACTCAGCGTGTGCCGTAAAGTGAACTGGATATGAATAACATTGAGGTAGGTTGAGTATATTAGGTTTATTCAAATTGGCTGTAAAATAATAACTGTTATCGGAATAACGAGGGTGTAGAGATTGTTCCAGAACTCTATTTTGGATTTTCTTTCTTTTTTTTCCCATCTCCCCACAGCAAAATATCGAAATTGCTATTTGCAGATGAATAATGTATGTGTGGTGGTTTGGAGGAGCACAGGGTCCCAGCAACAGTTTCGCCTCTCTTGTAACACAGTGGGATGGAGTGTGGTGGTGGTGCTGCGTGTATAGGGGTTTGGGTAGAGGCATGTACAGGCACCCCTCTGTTTGCCTGCTGCACCCCCCTGCTGGGAGACACGGCACCCTCTGCAGGAGATGCAGAGCTTTGCTTCCCCTGTCCCTTAGGCACCATAGTGTATGTCATACAGAAAAATACACACTGGCGATGTTCATCTAGGCTCTGTGCTGACCTATCAATCAAATATGTGCATACCCATACACACATTCATACAAGAAACAACCCCCCCCCCCACACACACACACACACATCACCGACATACTAAAGGCACTTTCTCTCTTTTGCAAAAACATAGACAGATTACAGGCTCATTCATGGTGAAGTAGGCCAAAATAATAGATATACGAATAATGAATTCATCTATATGTTGTAGAAACACAACCACAGCTCCCCATTATATTTCACAAAGCAGGTTTAATGAGATATCAGAGTCTATAAAATCTGGAATAAGGGAAATGCATATGTTCAGGGTACACAAAGGGAACTATAAAAACCTGAGTTGGTAAACTGAAGCATTTTATAAAAAAGGTGTGAGCAAAACCTATTGTCACTTTCTCTGGCAACTGAGTTTTAGGTTTTAACCTGGTGAGGAACAGCTTTTACTCAATAAACTTTGAGTTTTTCCTCTGTCAACACTTCTCCAGAGTCACACGCCATTTCAATTCCTCATACAGTCGAGTTTTGGGGAAGACCTACAATGCTGTTTGTCACCAAAAGTATTATTCATTCTTTTTTTCGTCATTCAGTTTATTCTTATGAGGCTTGCGATTGATTATTAATATCATTTATTGCGACTAAATAATGCAGTGTGGCTATACAAGAATTATTCTTAATCAGTATCCTTCTCGTCTTCAGGAACTTTAGTTCATGGAAATGCAGAAATGCTGTTATGAAAGACTCATAATCAGTTATGATGATTGCCTGCTTGCTTGAATGATTAATTGATTGAATGATTTTATTTGATGCTGCTGTCCCAACAAGCTATCCGGTTCAACGGCAATAGCTTCTTTTTCCAGTATCCAATAAAACTATCACTTTAAAAATCACTTATAACCTTATTGTATCAAATTATCTTTGTATGATATTTACATTCATTCATTTGTCTTCCATACCGTGCATCCTCGAAAGGGTTGTGGGGGTTGCTGGAGACTATCCCAGCTGACTCCGAGCGAAAGTCAGACTACACCCTCGACTGGTCACCAGTGAGCTGTAGGACACACAGAGAGAACCAACCATATTCACTCACAGTCCTGTTTAATAGCAAATCCTCTCACTTGAATAGTTTCTACAGTAGATTCCAAAAGACAGACACAAAACAAGAAGAAGCTACCGTTTTTGACTACCGTTTTTGACTACCGTTTTTGACTACCGTTTTTGACTACCGTTTTTGACTACCGTTTTTGACTACCGTTTTTGACTACAGTAATGACGTAAAATCTCTCATCTCATATTCTGAACTGCTTCATCTTCATTAAGGTCGCAGAGGGTGCTGGAGCCTATCCCAGCTGACTCCGGGCCAAAGGTGGGGGAGACCCTGAATCGGTGTTCAGCCAATAACAGAGCACAAGGAAACAGACAACCATTCACACTCACAACCATACCTAGGGGCAATTTAGAGTGTCCAATCAGCCTCCAATGCATCTTTTTGGAATATGGGAGGAAACCGCAGTACCCAGAGGAAACCCACGCAGGCACGGGGAGCACATGTAAAATCCACACAGGTGGACATGGCCTGGATTTGAACCCAGGACCCCAGAGCAGTGAGTCTTAAGTGCCTAACCACTCGCTCCACCGGTCCGCCTTTACGAAAAATCATGACTGGAATTTAACACTCTTGCTGCACGTGCACTTAACAGGGTTTCAGTGTGATTCCGTGCAGCTAAAGTGTTAATAGGTGGAGATCAGTTATAAGGCGCACTTCCACGGCTGTACATATTTTTCCTATGCAAAAATGTATGAGACATTTCAGGATGTGTTGTTAGCTTCTGGCTTGTCTTGTCACAACATCCGATGAGCTACAGTTCAACCAGCAGCAATGGCAATTTAGGAGATAAATCGCTAGAGTCATTGTCTGACATCCTGACAAACAGACAAGACTAAGTACCTGGGTGGGTGTCAGAGGAACACTTTAAAATCTCCCGTGATGAGCCGTATTACAACCAAGAGCACAGTCGGAAGCCTCTAGCTCCCTCTTATCCCCCGCGAGTCTATGGCTGCCATTTTGGCTACATCTCAAGGCGATATGTTGCCTCTATCTCATGTCACTGCTCTGGCGCCCGTTCAATTTTCGCTCTGGCTCTTGTTCAGCTTCCATTCTGGCTCTGGTTCAAACACCACATTCGACGTGTTTCAGGGGCTTCATTGTGTTGCTCCAAACCACAACAAACCCCTACCCATCGAGGAACCTACTACGCTCATGTGGTTTCAACACCCCAGGTAGCTGGCCCCATGCCCGGTCCGTAGATCAGTGGGAGATCCGGGCCCAGGCCTTTTGTTTGGGGTGGCATTTTGCCTTTGTTTTCCCATCTCGCATCTAATCTAAACACCCAAAACATCTCATGCTTGACAAATCGGCCCTGAGACGAGGGAGCGACTGAAGACAAACGGCTGGAAGCAGTTCAACCCCAGGCAGGAGTGATGGTCTCCAACTGAGCCTGACCTCCCAAAGGTTAAAGACACGTTCACTTACAAAGCAATCAATTACCCAGGCTGTGAGGGCGCTTTTAACCAATGCCCACCAATTCCCCCAACACACCGCTTGCTGCCTTGCACACAGTCGGTATTATTGATGAGGGTCCTCGTGAACAGTCCGCTAGGCCTAGTATGTGCATTACATATCACTTTTGAAAGAAATTCCTGTTGGTTGACATTGCCCTTCTTCTCGTACCCACTCCCCACAACTCCCACTGCCATCATGTACGCCGCCTCCCAGAGCGCTGGCTTCTCAGCGGGATGTTGTAGCAGGTTTATTCTGGTAGTTTGGCTCTGCGGGCCTCAGCAGGCCCCTCAGCTGTTCCGCTGGGTTTGTAATTACCATTTCATTAAGAATGACACTTTTGGGGATTGAAGCACCATTTCATCTGGGGTCTCGTGGGTAAGATGCTTGCCAAATTCCTAGTGTGAGTGGCAATTAGCATCTAACTTTGTCTTCGATTCACATTTTTGGACTAAGCCATTTGACACTGGTCCGTTGCGGCACGTGGTTAGCGCATCGACCTAACAGTCCTGGGGTCAAGGGTTTGATCCCAGCTGGGTCCTCACTGTGTAGAGTTTTCATTACTCCCTGGGCTTGTGTGGATTTTCTCTGGGTTAGCAAACCTGAAAGAATGAGGAAACTATGATTCAAAATAAAAAAGATGTTACAAGATGGTAGTTTTGCATAACCTGCAATTAAATGTTGCAACATGATATTAAATTGTGTAATTTTGCTGTTGCTTATTTGCAAAGTAAAGAATAACATTTGTCATGTCCCACAATGATTCACCTCTTCCTCCTACTTGTCACTGTTGTCTCTAGGTTACCAAAATATGCAGTGATAGAGCATCCTGAGTACATGTATGTGTCCAATGATGTGCGTAATCCTCCCGCTTGAGAGCATTAAAATGGCAGGCATCAGTATGCTTGAGAAATATAGTCACATGACTCATGCCATGACTACTGGAAGTTACAACTACAGTCCTAATTGCATGCTCGGACTGAATGACGGGGCTCTTAATTCATCCACATTGCATGCTATTGGAGGCCTTGGGAAACATTTAAGACTAACTATGGACATAAAAAGAGAGACAAAACCTGGGCTTCCCATTTTCTCCTTGTAATATGTAAACGAATGCACAGACTTACACGTGAAGCTCCACTCATAATAAAGCACATTTGCCTGCAATGCACATAGACATTTTGAATACACAACTAGGTGAACATGAATTGATGAGATTTAAAGTTAAGTTTCATTCATTTTTTGTGCTAAAGTCCTAATGATGCTAATTCTGAAGGTATTTCTAGGTTAGATTCACTGGACACACTCAGTTGCCAATTATATGGAACAGAAAGAAAAAAAACACAATCAATGTCTACATATGTTTGGACAACACACATATTATTGGAATGTAGTTGCATGCCACCGTACCAGAAAAAAACCCAAACTATAACTTTCAAGAAATAAATATAGGCCACATTTTAAGGGTCTTGATCTTCTCTCGAGTCCCAGAAGTCTTGGTTTTAGTTACTCTGGGTTTTGGGCAAGTCTTGCGCATTGCGGTCTTGACTAGCGCAGTATCTTTAATTGTTGCAAATTTAAAGCCATTCTGTCAATACACTTGTAAGCTTTAAATTTCTTCATTCAAGGGGTTCTAGAGCCTAACCCAGCTCATTATGGGCACCCGGTAGGAGACACTCGGAATCCGTGCCCAGCCAATCGCAGGGCTAAAGAAGATGGACAATCTTTCACGCTCACATTCGCTTCATATTTAATAAACAACTTTTATTCTTTAATATAAATGTATACAGCAGGAAGCATCTTTTCACACAATCGTGAATTCAGTCTTTTACAGAGACATTCCCAAGAAAGATTAAACACAGAAAAGCATTTCAGCTTGGACCTACATAAAAACATGGGGCACAACAAGACCTTGCCAAAAGGGGTGAAGAGAGTAACAAAAACATACTTAAATAAAAGTAAATGACAACTATTTTACTCAAGTAATCGTAAAAAGTCCTCCTTTAAAGATTTCAGTAAGACTAAGAAAGTTTTCACAAAAAAATTCAGACTGGCACCGAGTGGGAATAGAACCCATGCTCCCCACAGCAAAGTCAGGCGGAAGAACCACTGCACCATGGGGCGGCTGATGGTCAATTGGATTATCAAATTTACTCTGCCCTTTCAAAATAAATGATTAAAATGTCCTTTATTTCATCAAAAATCGTGTCTCTCTCTCACAGTCCTCCGGCAGCCCACCATCAATTCTTCAGTTGTCCCAGTTCTAAATTTGTGTTTCTACGGGGATCTGGCTGACCTTTGACCATGGGCTAATGAGAGTGATAACGAGGATTAAAAGGAGGTTACTGGAAGGTGTCTGAATGTGGGGTTTAAACAATTACACAGAGCTGCCAACATGTCTTCTCTCAATGACTGAGGAAATTACAGTACCCCCTCACTCTACTTCAAACACACAGACAGATGCACATGAAAAAAAAGAAAGGAAGGAAGAGAGACAAGGGAAGGAAGGGGGACAAGGGAAGGAAGGGGTGTATGTCTGAACAGAAGGAAGGTAGGAAGGTGAAAGGAAGAGAAGAAAAGAAGAATGGAAGGAGAGAAGGAAGGAAAAAAGGAAGGAAGGAAGGAAGGAAGGAAGGAAGGAAGGAAGGAAGGAAGGAAGGAAGGAAGGAAGGAAGGAAGGAAGGAAGGAAGGAAGGAAGGATGGAAGGAAGGAAGGAAGGAAGGAAAGAAGGAAGGAACGAAGGAATGAAGGAAGGAAGGAAGGAAGGAAGGAAGGAAGGAAGGAAGGAAGGAAGGAAGGAAGGAAGGAAGGAAGGAAGGAAGGAAGGAAGGAAGGAAGGAAGGAAGGAAGGAAGGAAGGAAGGAAGGAAGGAAGGAAGGAAGGAAGGAAGGAAGGAAGGAAGGAAGGAAGGAAGGAAGGAAGGAAGGAAGGAAGGAAGGAAGGAAGGAAGGAAGGAAGGAAGGAAGGAAGGAAGGAAGGAAGGAAGGAAGGAATGAAGGAATGAAGGAAGAGAAAGAAAGAAGGGAATAAAGAAGGAAAGGGAGGAAGGAATGAAAGGAAAGAAGGAGAGAAAGAGAGGGAAGGAAGAGAGGGAGAGATCTTTGGAAGGAGCGAAGGAAAGGAAGGAAAAAAAGAACGGAGGAAGGAATGAAAGGAAAGAAGGAGAAAAGGAGAGTGAAGGAAGAGAGGGAGAGATCTTTGGAAGGAGCAAAGGAAAGAAAGCTCCTCTAGAAGAAATAAAAGGAATGATCTTGGGCTCATGTTAACTCAAATGTAAATTGCTTGGCAATCACACTTTAATAGCCCTTTTAAGAGAATGAGTAATTAGCTTCACCCGATCGGTGTTGATATCATGCTGGCCCATCATTCTTCATGTATGCCTACCGGAAATGAGCATTTGGTTGTGATACTCTACGTACAAATTTGTAAGGACTAATTCAACATACTACTCATTCCAGACAAGGTATTAGATTTAGAAATTAATTAATATTCTGCAACTCAGGTTATTACACTATTCATCTAAGAAACTCCTTCCTAAACCACAATCAAACAATCAGACTTCTGGACAGTTTACTCATTTGATTCAGATATGTTGGAGGAGGGCGCCATGGATATGTGCAATCGAGGACCGGAGGTGGTAACCCTTGCCTTAAATCATCTCCAATTATGGAATTTATTTTAGTCAATAACTTACATCCCGGGCGGCCCCGCCGCTTAGTGCTTAGCAAGTCGGCCCCACAGCTCTGGAGTACCGGGTTCAAATCCAGGTCGGTCCACCTTTGTGGTGTTTGCATGTTCTCCCCAGGCCTGCGTGGGTTTCCTCCAGGTACTCCGGTTCCCTCCCCCATTCCAAAAAGGCTGATTGAACATTCTAAATTGCCCCTAGGTATGATGGTATGAGTTCGAATGGTAGTCAATCTCCCCGTGCCCTGCGATTAGCTGGCCATCGATTTAGGGTGTCCCCCGCCTCTGGCCCGGGGACAGCTGGGATATGCTCCAGCACCCCCGCGAACCTAATGAGGATAAAGCAGTTCAGAAAATGAATGAATGAATGAACTTACATTCCCTTCATGAGATGTTTTAAAAGAACTGCATACCAATGACCCATTTATTTGTTGCTTGGAAGATAAGATGACTAACCATGGGGATCTGAACACACAAATGAAATAAGAAGCAATTGTCAGAGCTTAATAAAAGATGTACAAAACCAATGGTATTAAAATAATCTAATAATATACTTTACAGCATATGTTTAAATTTAACATGTCACACATACTGTATAAACTGGAAGCAATTGAAATATCACACAAATGTAAAATATTCATCAGGTGTTGATTTTGTTAGCTTCAGGAATGCTCGCGAGGCTAAGGAAACATTTTTAATTGCCATTTTCCATTGTTATCTCTATTACTGCCAAAGGCTGTTTCACAGCGAGTACGGCTAAAATGACAAGGTATGAAAATTATGACCACTTCATTTTCACTCACA
The DNA here is from genome assembly GCF_051989575.1 of Stigmatopora nigra. Classification (NCBI taxonomy): domain Eukaryota; kingdom Metazoa; phylum Chordata; class Actinopteri; order Syngnathiformes; family Syngnathidae; genus Stigmatopora; species Stigmatopora nigra. Next base: position 4,884,517 of record NC_135514.1, read on the forward strand.
TTGTATTTGTTCCGAGGGTACCTAATTGTTACATTAACAGTAGTAGAAAGGTCACCATACATCGATTAATTCACACTCAATGGAAACAAATTCTCATATGTCGAGAGTCTTTTATCCAGCCTACATTAAACAGCAACCTTATTTATGAACATCCTTGTCTTTTAATCAAGGTTTATTTGCCTTTTTTGAGCTGCGGCACAGTTTTGGAAAAAAACTCAAGGCACTCCTTCTCAAAATCATCAAATTTACAACTATGTTGCCTAAATTAACAATATATAGTATCAGTGTAATCCAAGATTTTTCAACACGTATCAAATAATCACCCCCAAATTATTCCATAATTTTAAAAAAATTCACATTGACCTAATGACACCAAAAGTTGACACTGGAAAACTTCTGGTTCGAGTGATATAAAAATGAGTAATGCAACGTTTTTAATCTCATAGTTTTTCTGACTTTTCCCTCCCAATAATACTTAAATTTACGGATATTAAGTAAGTAGTCAAGTTAAGTAAGTCTTTTTTTAAGCTCTGACAATTGCTTCTTATTTCATTTGTGTGTGTTCAGATCTCCGTGGTTTGTCATCTTATCTTCCAAGCAACAAATAAATGGGTCATTGGTATGCAGTACTTTTAAAACATCTCATGAAGGGAATGTACGTTCAGTCTTTCATTCATTTACTGAACTGCTTTATCCTCATTAGGTTCACGGGGGTGCTGGAGCCTATCCCAGCTGACTTCGGGCCAGAGGCGGGGAACACCATGAACTGGTGGCCAGCCAATCGCAGGGCACAAGGAGACAAACAACAATTCACGCTCGCACTCACACCTAGGGGAAATTTAGAGTGTCCACTCAGCCTACCATGCTTGTTTTTGGAATGTGGAAGAAAACCCAGAGGGAACCCACATAGGCCCGGGGAGAACATGCAAACTCAACACAGGTGGGTGGACCCACCTGAATTTGAACCCAGGAGCTGTGACACACTAACCACTTGCGCCAATGTTCATCATTTTTTTAATTTTAAACTAATGGTTCAATTTTAATCTCTTTTAATATTAAGATTTTCTCTCGGAATATCACAATAATATGACTTATAATTCCCGCAGCACACCCGAGCATGACTCACGGCACAGTGGTTGGGAAACACTGCCTTAAAGCACCTGTGCCCATACGAGATCAGGCCATAATCAGGCATGAAGCCCTGTATCTTATTGCGATAGTATTTGGATGTAACCCACTCTTCCTACCTGCAATTCTGTCTGTGTGTCTCACTGAGATGGCGTTATTCCCCCAGAGAATCTCTGTCACTCATATCGGCGGGGGACAGGGAGAATGTGGCGTTTTCCCCGGATCAAAGAATTTACGAGCAATTAAAAGTTGGCTGACGCCCCGCATCCATCAGCCTCGCATGCTGCTGACATGCTGGTGTGAGGAGGGGCTCGCAGTAAACCACAGGCTATATATTTTTATATATGTTTTCCCACCAAAGAGAGGAAGTTATGACAAAATGATGTTTTACTGTCCCTAGTTTCCAGCACAATGTAGACATCGTTTGTGGAACGTGGTGATCAGAGGTCATGGCTCTTGCGAGGAAACAATATGAGTCCCGTTTTATTCCTTACACACAAATACCGGGCTTGCTTTATCAGCAACCCACGAATAGAAAAATGGCAAAAATATGTTGTTGAGTATAAATCCAGAGCTCAGATTTATACGCAAACATCCACCACAGAAAATGCACACATACAAACTATCATACATCACAGACGGTCCTTTCACTCTCTCTTTTTTTTGATGGGCCCAGACTCATTTACATCCTTAATTATTCTGTAATGTACTTTTAATTTGAAAATGGAGACAATTAATTATATTGATATGGAACAAAAGGGCCACAAATGTAAACATTGTAATAGTTTTCTAGGAAAACGGGATCATTTTTCAACAGGGAGATTCAATCTTATCTCATATTTTAATGCTACTGAGCGGCCCTTTCAACACTCGTTCAGTCTTCCTCATATTTATATTGTCTTTGACCATACACACACTTTCTTTCAGGAAGGGTACAGAATGTGCACACACAGTTGTCTCCATAGCATAGTTGAAAGGAAATATTGATGCTGCAAGAATAAATAAAAACGTCGGTAAGAGAGAATAAATAAAATAATAAATGTATCTTTTGAGTTTAAAGTTGAATCTATGCAGTATATTCAAATACGAGATGATACACACATTTTCCAATAATCGCAATGAGCAAGAGGGTAAATCTTCGTGTCTGTATTTGAACTAAACGGCTGCTTGTTTAAGCAACAGCCAAAAACGTTAATATTGGTTGGATACTCAAAAATTTTACCAAATAAATACAAGGTAAGACCTTTAGAAAGAAAGTTGCAATCATGTTTAACTCCAAAGAAATTCAGTAAGGTCTTAAAAAAAACAATATTTCTTCATGAAAAAGAAAACCCCACAAAAAAAATTCTCAAAACATTGACAAAATTCTGCTTGTTGATTTTGTCTCAGAATGGTCTGAAAATGTTGAATTCTTAGAGAGGATTCAAACACTTAATTGTACTTGGCATATATTCGCGAGGCTCCAGGTAGAAACGTGACATCACATTTTGACAACTATGTGATAAATAAATACATCAAAGGATGCTGAGGAAGGAGCTGACTGAAGAGGAAGGAGCCAGGATTAAATGAAAAGGAAAGAAAACACTGACAAATTCACTCCCTCAACCTGCTAAATTCACCATGAATAAGAACAGGATGGATGAATGTTATTTTCCTCACTCCGTTCACTTATATCTTTGTCACCTTTTCACCCTCATTCCCCTTCTCTCTCCATTCTCTTTCTCACTCCTGCACAAGTCGCATATTTTCCGTCTCCTTCCATCGCCCTCCCCCACCCGACCACTGCGCCTCACACCCCTATCTCTTTCATCCGCTCTGACTCTCCTGAGGGTACTGAGAGCTCACTGACATCACAGCCCTCCTGGCAACAGCCAATAAATTATGAGTGACAAGCCTTTGGACCAATAAAAGAACTACCATATTTCATGCATAGTAAATCTGATTGCAGATGGCGCTGGCGTGTGGCGAACGACATGTTTATTGTTACCATGGTGGTGGGAGCAGAAGCGGTACTGTTGTGGTACGTAGTTTCTAACACTCTATGCCTATAAGGTGGTCAAACAGATGGAAACTGTGGGATGTTGACAATCCAGGCCACACTAAAAAACACCAAACACATGCAATACCTGTGCACCAAAAAAACTAACTAACTAACTATTTGTCTTTCTTTAGCCATGCATTGCAGATGAGCCACTAAAATATATATATATATATATATATATATATATATATATATATATATATATATATATATATATATATATATATATATATATATATATATATATATATATATATATATATATATATATATATATATATATATATATATATATATATATATATATATATATATATATATATATATATATATATATATATATATATATATATATATATATATATATATATACTACATCATCAAAGAAGAAATATAGATTAACAGCATATTCCAATATACACATACATACCCATACACATGTACACGTGTACACATGTACAGATATACACGTTTACACATGTACAAATGTACAGATGTACACATTTACACATATACACGTGTACACATGTACAAATATACAACCCCAAAAGCAAGGCCATGGAAAATCCACACAGTGAGGATCAAACTTGAATCAAACTCTTGACCCCAGAACTGTGATGCCGATACGCTAACCAGCACAACAACGCAACCTCCACACAGGAAAGCCTGTAGACAACCTGGATCTCAGAACAACCAATTCAGAACGTCCAGCACCCTTGTGCCCGATGTGAGATTAGGTGGTGCGGAAAATGAAAGAATAAATATTCTTGTTCGACAACTTCGAAATGAGGAAATGGGAGTCTATTGTCTATTGAATGTAGGAATATATTTGATTTGCATTTGGAATTCCCTGTCCCATTTTACTGAACAAATATTCAAAGTGCAGGAAGGGAAAAGGATGTGATCCCGTGGATTAAATCAGTGTTTCCCAACCTTTTTTTTTTCAGCTGTGGCACACTTTTGCATTGAAAAATTCACAAAGGACACCATCACCTGAAAATCTTTCAATTCAAAACTATGTTACCATATATCTCTTACATATATCTATATATCTTTAGTCTTATATTCCTATTAATTTTTTTTCTGAATATTACATTGTATGACTTCTCGCAAATTCCGCGGCACACTGGTTGTGAAAAAAATTGGATTGAATAAACGGTTGACAATCTTGGCAGCAATAACTTCAATCCGACATTCCCTGCAGTTCAGATAGACTTGTGCAAAGATATGCGCGTTATGTCCCAATACATCACATAAACAGGGCAGAGTGCAAAACAAAACTCCATTTTGGAGGACATGAGACACATGCATCAGTCTGTAAGCATAGATCTAATGGCATTGTTACTTCAGTTTTTTTTTTAAAGCATTTGATGAGTGTCATTGTATTAAATTGCCTGCAATTTTGTATTTCTTACCATCCAACCATGTACGCAGGTGCCAGAAATATATCAGCAAAGTTTCACTTATAGCAGACTTTTTTTTTCCCAAGCGAGAACGTTATCGACTGACAGTATCTCTAAAATCTACCAGTATTGGGCAACTTTGCCTGGGCAAAACCATTTATAAGACTTAAAATTATAAAGCAGACTAAATTTTATGATCAAACACGTGAAACAAATACATTTATTGAAAAATGACAAACCTGCAACAGTAAAACACTTCTTGGGTATAAGATGAAATCATAACCAACAATTGTATATGCTATATTTCAAAAGGTGAGATGGACTCTGACTTGGTTGCCAGCCTATCACAGGAACATCTAGGCAAACAACAATTAAGACAACGGATATTATGCAAAAGAAGAAATAAGGGTCATCCACGGTACTGTGTTCACTTTAAGCTTTTGTTCATCTAGCCAAACTCAAGCAATAAACCAATTTTCATAATAATCTTGGCTACTGCAGTGTGATCAGGACATTACAAGTCCTCTGCTAGAGCCCTAAATGGACCGATTTCACCAGATGCCCACTGGTGTGATCGGCATCATTATATTTTAATTAATCTGTTCTTCTCACAGCAACACAGTAATTACAATCTATTTTATCACATGGCATGCTGCGAAAGAGGGGGTGGAAGCAAGAAACAGGAAAGAAGGAAAGACGGAACGCCTGCAATTGTTAAGGTGAGTGAGATGAAGGGCAGAGGGAAAAGTGCTATGAATGATTACCAATAAGTCATCACGTTCATTTTATTGCAAAAGCATTGTAAAGGCGTTTATACAACACTTCACTCGTTCAGAAGAAGATCCATTTGCTCCAGGATCCTTGTGTAAATCAGAGCAGGTTCAGACGCATAGACACCCAGTGGGTGTGATAATAACATTAGAAAAATACAATGTCACGCCTCCACGGAAAAGATCACCTGTCTTGGCTGTTATAAAGTAGACGTCTGCTTTCTTTCATTTTATGAGAGGACAGTGTGTCTCCAAAACAATTTTCAGACTGACACTTTTGTCCAGGGTTTGAAGGACTTTCTAGTAATTTTAACCAGACATCCTGAGTAATCGAACAATATTTTGTATGATTATATATATATCGTCATAGATTTCTGCGATTCGAGCAGTTATTTTTGGGCAACATCTTTCTAAGGGGCCTGGAGGAGAGCCTACTACCTCAAAGAAAAATAAAGTATAGTTTTACAGCATATTCCAAGAATCTAAGATATAGCTTTCTCGCTACAGGTTACATTTCAGCGTCAAGCCCACTCTGTGTCCAAAAGCTATCAAACGAGGGCAACAGAGTAGCTCTAAAACAAAACAAAAGGGGATTTTGTTTTATTGTAAACTGATCCTCAAGGGCCCCTGTCAATGCAGGTTTTTGTTCAAATGATCCAGTACATAAACTTAAACCAATATGTTTCTTGCTGAAGGAACAATCTTCTAACATTAATTAATGTGATTACATTTGTATTTTGCAAATATTGCTATTTTCACCAGGTTGGTGAAAAGCTCTCTCGTGACCAGTTCGTATAAATTCCTGAACCTCCTTGGTGGAATAGTTTTGACACCTCTGCCTTAGGCCATTACTTTCAGAATGGGACGTTATTTGAATACGCCCCCCGGCAAAATCTTTTATAGGGAAACTTGGGTCACTCGGCCAAAATGATTAAAAACCTCAAATCTCGGGCCCAAAAACCAGTGCTGAACCAGGAAGTTTCTGATTTTTAGGCTAACGCTTTTCAAACTAACTATTTGGCCCTGCAATTCCTTGGAAAACAGGAATGTGCACCAGGGAACAAAACAAAATTAGATATAAAGAAAAAAAATGTATCTCTGTAAGATTCAAATACAGTGGTACCTCGGCATATGAGCAGCTCTTCCTACGAGATGCTCGAGATACGACAAAATTTTCGAGATGCGAGAAAGCCAGGAGGCCATGGCACTGTCTTTTTTGCCACATCTCTTTTCTGTATAAAAAATATCTACCAGCACTGGGCTGTTAACAGTATATAGTAGGAGATAGCGTGACCGGGTCAACTATATGTGAAAAAGCCAACAGAATTTACATGGATTTGATAACAACAAAATGATCTGAAAAGGGGGAGCCTTCAACACCTTCAGAACCCTTTAAAGCGAGTCATGGCTGGTTAGAAAAATAAAATAAAATAAAAAGATGTGGAATACACTTGGTTATTAGACACAGTATTACTTATTATGTGATGACATTTGTGCGTGTCATTTTCGAAATATTTTGAAGGGATGGCAAAAACAAACAACTCTTGATGCGTTTGTTTTGTAGACTCCAGCTGAACGTCCGGGTGGAGTCAACCCATAGAACAAAGGTAAAAAGGATTAAAACACCATTTGAATTGAGTTTTGTGTATAGTTACATTAAATGTATGTTTGAGTGTGTCTGTATATATTAATCCAAGTTAATTTAAATTTGTTTGTTCGGTTATGAGTGCGTTGCCACGGATAATTTATGTATTTTGATTTTTAAATTCTGAGTATCCTCTCAAAGAATAACATTTGAAAATATGAATTGTTTATGGCTCTCTCTGTCATAAAGTTTCCTGACCCTTGGTCTACATCTTTTCGGCGGCGAGAAGCAGTTCGACCCTAAATTCTTCTCGCTGCACAGCATGATTCTTCCAACATCTCTCTCTTTTTTCTACTCGAACAACTTTGTTCCAGAAAGGCTGAAGCATTCCAAAAAGTACCAACTAATTTGCAATTTTAACTGACTTCACAGTTTGATTCTGAACATCTTAAATGTCACTCATGTTTTAAATAAGGTATTCATTGGGTTTTATCCGATTGTAGTTACTACTCTATACTTTTAAAAACAATTCCAGTGGTTGAAGAGTTTTTGAACAAAGAAACACACAAACATTTTAGTTTGCGGCTCCAAATTAGGACATCTGCCTCACAGTTCTTAGAAAGAGGGTTGATTCTTCAGTGTGTTCTGACCTTCTTGTGTGGAGTTTGACTGTTTTCACTAGGTACTCCACCTTCATCCCCAATCTCAAAAAACATGAATTCGAGTCTGGTTGAACTCTCTTCTTTGACCTAAGGTGTGAGAGTGGTTGTTTGATTGTCTCATTGTGCCCCACGATTAACTGGCAATCATTTCAGGGTGTCACCGTCCTGCTGCTGACAGTTGGCTGAGCATCCCAGTAAACCCTTGTGAGGATAAGAGATATGAAAAATGATCTAATATGTATCCTATATATACAGCTTGACTCTGTAACTCGTGAATATCGCCACTGAAATCTCACTTCTTTGCAGTTGAAGCGGGAGGCGTACATAAATACTCAGGCATCGAAATGTTTGTTTTTAATCAAAACCAGTACCAAATTGATACCATTTTCTGTAACAAGGCTTACGTATCAAGCAAAATACAAAAACCAGAGGAATCTCTTTAGCACCTTGTCATATTCTGAGAAACATCCTGCAGGGAGCTCCAAAAACACACTCTAGATGTCTGCAAAAGGAACTAGAGGGTCATTTTTATTAGACTTCCTGCACATTCTAATGGATGAAGAACATACTGTATGAATGCAGAGGTTTATTGAAACATAAAATACTGAAATGTAATACTGTCATACATTTACAGCAGATCCCAACAATGTTAAAGAGCCAGTTTAAGTCAAGTTTGCTGTTTTATTAATGGTGTCACTAAAACTGGGAATTCAACAAGAATATTGGAGACTTTATCGAAGGAATCCGGGTAGAGTCCTCTAATCCCAGACAGGGGAATTTTAATAGAGCAGACCCAAGTGTCATGTCAAGCAATATACTAATGGAATCCAATTAAGACCTTTAAACTGCGCAGAGAGCTGGAGGATATTAGCTCAGTTTTCTATAACAAAAGACCAAAGGGCTGTCATTGTGAGCTTTTTATGAATATAAAAAGCATGGAGGAAATTGGGTTTTGGGCTTTATTCACTTATCATTGTTCCCTGAAAAATACATGAATTGACTGCTATATGTGAAAATCACTTGGACACCCATTCTGAAACACATTTCAGAAGAAGCCTGTATCATGTATGTATAGATATAGGGTCTCATTGTGTCTGTACTATGGATTCGAAACATGGATGATAATGGTGTAGTCATACCAATGATCGGCTGGTCACCGATTCAGGGTGTTGGCCCTCGCCTGAAGACAGCTGGGTTATGATCCAGCAGCCCCCGCAACCCGTACGAGGATGCTTGGTACGGACGCTAAATTAACTTTTTATCCATCAACCCAAACATTATAGGCAAACTATAACCTAAAAAGCAGAACATTACAAGCTGTTCACAGTCAGACTAAAATTATAAATTACACAAATAAGTCAGACTTGAGCATAAGTTGCAGGCCCAGCGAAAAGACCGTAAAATACGGTAAATGAAATCTTGTTCCAAAAATGCAAAGACAATTATTTTAAGATATGATTTCAAAGGGATTAATATATGTGAAGAAAGGGAATAAGTTTCATACATCTGAACCGTGGCTCTAAACTGTATGAGCATGTGAGAACTAAATTACATATTAGAAGCTGGAATGTGATTCCTATTTCATGTACAGCACACCAAATCCCAACTAACCCCCACCCCCCCTACACACACACACGCACACTTTCTCTAACATCATCAGAACAGGCACCTGCATCACCCCTCTAGTGGAATCAGAGAAAGCCCCGTAGCCCTGGCTGGTTTGCATAAAGCAAACAAAATTAAATTTGCTTTGCTAAATCAAAGCATGTACGATATTCCAAGCCGCTCTCTGTGGGACAAATTACTTCAAACGAACCCCTTTGTATCATAACAGAATAAAAGAAAAAATATATCCACCCAATCAGCGGGTCTCCAAAACTCGACTCGGGAATTAATTATTGAACCCAAGGCTTTCCTCTCTCCAAGCAGTCTGCGACACAGATCTATTTATTTTAGAAAAGCCATTTTGCTCTTAAAAACACACAATTGGCTGTGAACCTAGTTTCTTGTTATCTATTTTTCAATCCTCTTTGTTGCACCGCCCTGAAGGGACATGTGAATAGGTTAAGGTCATAGAATTCATCTGAAGACCCTGACCAGAATATATCAAGCTGGTTAGGCAGAAATAACATTCTTTAAATTAACTGAGCTAGTAATATCATATCTGAGATTTTGTCAGATAGAGGATGCACTGTTATCTCTCTTGCTATTTGTATCACCGACACAACAGATACCATTTTGCCCTGCTCGAAACGCATGAACTATATACACATTTTTGTATTGCATTTGCCACTGAAGATTTGTGTCATCCCGGCACTAATTATTTCTTGTAATTTCACGCTAAAAACATTTCACATTCAGAAGCTCATCTCCTAATTGCAAGTCAAACTCATAATTGTATTTATTTTGGCCCATAAGATTTGGTCAAATATAATAAGTACAAGGATACTTGTGCTCACAAAATAATTGGTTCCAGAGGTAGTTTCTTTACTCGAACTTTTGCAAGTAGAGGTGCATTTTACAAGTAAAAGTCTTTATCCCTTCCAATACTACAAACTAAACTCTTTCAAATTAATGAAAGTATATACATTTTGTATGAAATATGTGAGAAACAGACAAAACAGTAAAAACATGAGGAAATAAAATTTTCTATTTTTGTTTAAGGGCAAGTGCATAGGTGAGGGCAGAGGAAGAAACAAATATTTGTCAATTGACAAAACATATGAACACACCCACAAAAACACACAACTTAACTTAAAAGTGCAAATTCAAACTTTCTTGGGACCCTGGATAAAAAAAAAAAATAGTAAAGAAAAAAGTTGCTTTTGGCTCACTGCGTGTTAGAATTCCATGACGACGATTGGCAGTTGAAGGCACACCAAAAGCATCATGAAACATAAAAATGCAGCTCCCTTTGACAATGGTGTTGGGAGAAAATCAACGGGAGGCCACTGGAGTGTTGGCAGATAGCCAATGGAAGAGCATTTCTATCATGCCAATTTCAAAATAAAATACAGAAACATGAATTTTTGTGTGTATCCTGAGGCATTTTCCCCAATGAAGCCTAAGATGAATATTTCACATGAACAGACAGTGTTCATAGACAGTGTTCATAAGTAGAGGAACCACTTTCCCACTATTCGATTTTTTTAGGTTGTGAAAATTAGAGGGTTTTATGAAATGTGTTATTTTGCAGAGAGCATGACTGGGTGGTAGCTGATTCAGCACAATCAAAGCATTGTTACCTTCACCCCTTTGCCAAGGCTCACAAAGCAGCACAGCAGCCATCACAGTGAGCACACAACTGTTTACAAATCCCACTTAATAGGATCATGCCTCATTGACTGGGTCGCCTCAATGTGTCTGATGTAATCTATTAGCTGGATGATAGTCAGAGACTCAGTCCAATCGATAACCCTGGCCCTCCGTATTGCTCCACTGTGGACCGTTACTCCTCTTTAGTACTCCTTAGAATGCAGGCTTAGTGACAATAAAGTGCATGCATGTGTGTCAACGTTTATTAGTGCATGTGTGTTTTTTCTGGTTTTAGAATGTTTTTTAATGCTGTATCAACTGTGCAGTGAATGTTATTGTGTGTTGATGCTATGCTAAAATATTAAACATATAGATTAAATTGATACATACGCAGGTGTTAATTCTGTAACGTGTTAACGCAGATATACACATGGGAATTGCCTGCGTCTGTTAAGTAATTATGTTAATTAAACTATCATCCATGCACCCATACCAGGCATGACACTGTGGTAACAGATACATATGCGTTTAATTGTGGGGCTTTGCGATTGGAAGGTATGTCCTCAAGTGTACGCTTATGCATGTACATGCTCGAAGGTGTGTGTGTGTGTCATAGGGTGTCTGTAGACAGTGTAACTAGGTTTCCAATTAAGTTGAACCACAGGCCGGATCAATGCTAGTCCGCTGTGTGCTGGAATGAGCAGCCCTGGGCCCTCCGAGCATGCCCACGAATAATTTATCACTCACACTAGGATTGGGCAAAAAAAGAGAAGGACGACAGGGAGGGAGAATAAAAATGCGGGGGAAGGACAAAGTGTTCAGCCCAAGGGAGGGATTGCCAAACCACTGCCAATCGAGAGGACTGAAAGATGAAGGGGTGAAGAAAGGAGTCAGAGGAAAACAATGTCTGCTTTCAAACATTAAGCATCACCAACAAAGATTTTACTAAATAAATAATACATTTGTCGGACTGCTTTCATAACAAGAATTTAATTAATTTAACTTGTATTTGTAAAATCTTGTAGTACATGTTGTAGCCTAATTAATCATACAGTAGTCAACTGTTTTTTTAGTATCTTCTTTTCAATACACATATGATCACAATTTGACATATTTTGATTACAGCTTGGTGGTGCAGTGGACAAGTTCTTAGCCACCTGGCTTCAGTTCTGTTCAATAATTCAATCCCAGGTTCAGACCTTTCTGTGTGGAGTGTATATGTTCTACCCGGGCTTGTATGGGTTTACTCTGGTTACTCTGGTTTCCTCTCACATCCAAAAGACATGCATGGTTGGCTGATTGGACACTCTAAATTGCCCCTAGGTATGAGTCTGAACATCAATGGTTGTCCATCTCCTTGTGGCCTATGATTGGCTGGCCCCCAATTTAGGATGCCCACCCTCCTAATGCTCATAGTTAGTTGGGATAGGCTCTAGCACCCCTAAACTCTTGTGATGACAAGACGTATGGATAATAAATGAATAATTACAGATTGGCTTACTCATAACTGCATATCAGTAAATTATTAACAATTTAGAGTGTCCAATCAGCCTACCATACATGTTTTCTGGAATGTGGGAGGAAACCGGTGACCCTGCAGAAAACCCACAAAGCTTTATTTGTATATTTATTTATACTTCAGGCTTGCTATAATTTGACTATTTACAATATTTAGAAATAAAATAGAATGTCATCATTTTACAGCAACATTTCCCCCACTTCTTGCCTCAGGTCCTTACGATGTTTAACATTTTACGCATCATTGTTGTAGAGAAAGTTAGCCATTTTTCTTTTGTTTTCTCCATTGGTGAAAAATGACAGTCATTGTAGTCAACATATTGTACTGTAACCCTTCCCAGACTTTTAATCAACACAATTTACTCTATAGAGATGGACTTATGAAGAGGCAAATTCCCCAAAAGTTTCACTTTGCTCTCATAGGCTGGATCACATTGTTTTATGTATGTTGAGGGATTTAAATAGTGTTTTTGTTAATTCTATCTAAACTTGGAAAATGATAACTTTGAGGTATATTTTATTCTGTCAATTATGGCTGCGATGTAACAATTAGTTAAAACAAGTTAAGGAAGTTGCAGAAATAAAACATTATTTGGGGCGAATCAAATACATTTTAAATGGTAGCTGAGGTGACTTGCTTTAAAAATGAATTTGAGCGCGATTGGATAATTCTAAACAGCTACTCCTCGTTAATTTTTAAGACATGCACATGTACCCCCCAGGGCTTGTTTTTTTGTTTTTTTTTCCTAGTTTGTCTTGTTAAAGTTAACATTTTCAAATTGCCTCAAATTGGACTCTGTATAGACTGTGTTACTAATAGTTGGAAAAGGTTTTGAAATGGTTGTTTTGGTCTCATTTAAACAGGAATGTGTCGGCGTTTCTAGTGTATGTCCTTTAAACAGATATTGGATTTTGCCAAATTGATAAAGCCATTTGTTAGACGTGTTCAGATAACGTGGAAGAAATCTTTCTCTGTTCTCAGTTCTTCCAAATAGATTCACTTAGGATGCACTTAAGAGAGAGCAGCACATTAAGACTAGATTACAGGCAATGTGGGGCATTTTACTAGTCCATGCCTCACTGTTCTTAAAATTAATCAAGACAAGGTGAGGACAGAAACAGACTATCATACACCAGAGGTCTTCCTGTGTATAAATAAATCAATATATATATATATATATATATATATATATATATATATATATATATATATATATATATATATATATATATATATATATATATATATATATATATATATATATATATATATATATATATATATATATATATATATATATATATATATATATATATATATATATATATATATATATATATATATTGATTTATTTATACACAGGAAGACCTCTGGTGTATATATATATATATATATATATATATATATGGAGTGAGTGGTTAGCACATCCGCCTCACAGTTTTGGCGTCATGTATTTAATCCAGGTAATTCCAACTTTGTGTAGTTTGCATGTTGTCCCTGGGCCTGCTTGGGTTTCCTCCGGGTACTCTGGTTTCCTCTCTCATTCCAAAAACATGCACGGCAGGCTGATTGGACACTCTAAATTGCCCCTAGGCATGGGTGTGAGAGTGCATGATTTTCCATCTCTTTGTGCCCTGAGATTGGCTGGCCAGCGATTCAGGGTGTCCACCACCCCTGCACCAGAAGGGATTGGCTCCAGCACCCCCCTCGACCATGATGAGGGTAAAGCAGTTCACAAAATGAGATGAGATGCTATCTAACAGCAAATCAAAAGAATAAAGATACATTAAGTATAGATGCAAATACTTCAAATTTGATAGATATGGTAAAGAAGAACAATAAGTCAAAATAAATTAATCTCGGCACGTGTGTATGTGGAATGTGTGTGCGTATGTGTTTTCAATATGGCAAATGGAGAGAGAAAGACAGCGAAAATCCAGATAGAGAGGGCGAGAGAATGACGCTCTTTAAAGACGTGAGCAGAATGCAGTGGATGCAAGCCAGTGGGGTGATATATAGTTAAGTCAGTAGCAGAGGTCACAACAAAGCCTTTAACAGTAATGTCCTGGGAGTCGCTTTGCCCACGGGACCAGTGCTCCATTTTACAGCCAAGCGACTGAGACTGAGACGTTGTGGCATGACAGCTGGAGCATTAAAGCTGGCCTCTAGTATCATCTATAACATGAAGGAGGTGTAGACGCCACTGATTCCACCACAAAACACTAGGCCTGAGGCTACGCGACAGCTGGTGAGTTAAGAGGCATGAGGAAAAAAATGGGCTTGGAAAATTGCTGGAAGAAGGCAGAAGAGACAAAGGGGGGAATGGATAGATAGTCTGTTTTGATTGCTTGTTCGCTTGCATGAACCACCTACATTCCTTGTAGTCATGTAGAGATTATGAGCAATTTTTCTTTATTTTTAAATATTTTATTATAACATTTTAGGGTATGATGTTTCAACAATGGTTGACCTTGCAGTTCCTTGACCTGCTTAATAGGATGTGTGAATACAAGGCAGTTTCTACCTGGGAGTCCTGCCTTACCTATATAGCTGTTAGGTCTCAAATGGTGAGTGGACGAATGGACCCAAGTCTAAAGGACACAAAGAAATGGGGTAAAATAAAATGTTCTTTCATTATCATAAACTTGTTCTGTAAAAACTGTAAAAAAACAGTTAAAATATAAAAGGGTGGGGGGGGGGGGTACCATTCAACATAGAAACCAAATTTAGAGGGAAAAGTCGTGAGGGACATGAGGACTGGGCATTCGTGATCAGACATGTACAGACAATCTTTTAAAAAGATCTTCAGGTCAACGAGATGAATTGGTGAACGAACAATGTGTTCTGGATTGAAAGCGAAAACAAGATCCTCTTAAAGCAGAATGATGGCAACAAATAGGTATAGAAAAGTAAAGGAAGTGCTCATGAGCCAATCTATGTAGAATCACACAGTACATCAGAAAAGGCCATTGGGTTATGACATGGAATTCACATGAAACACAATGCAAAATGTGTATATGGCAGTACTTCAAAGTTCATATAAGGCCTGGAATCAACACTATTTTAATGGCCAGATGATTCATTCAAACTCAATACACACCAATTGTTTGCTTGTCACCTACTCAACGGTCATTCGCCATTTGCAAGTCCGATTATAATCATAAATAAAATACATTTAAATAAAATAAATTCACTGTCCAGATGAATTTGCATGTAATTATATATTCCAATACAGTATTATAAACTGCTAATAGTGACGGCTCGGCTGTTTCAACTTATAATAGTAGTGTGAGACCAAAAAAAATAACAGGTCACCATTTTCTTTTTGGCGCGATTGAAACAAATGAACAAAAGGCTTTGGAAAATTGTGTAATTTAGTTTTTTTGCCTGCCACTATATCGCCCCACCACTACCAATACCACCCCCCTCCTTTCCATATCAGAGTCGAGCATCTTGCACTTGTGGGCCCCCCCTCCACACACACACACACACGCTTCCCCTTCTTCAATCTGGCTCCTGTGGTCTCAGTGAGAGACAAACGAAGGTGGACCCCAGGAGGGTAGTGCCTGCTCTGCCACACATCCCTCCCTCGCTCCCTCTCAATCATGCATGCTCACACAACTGGCCTGTCTTTGTCCCATGCAGACACTACCTATGAGTTGTCATGGCAACCTGCAGTTGGATTTGCTGTTAAGAACTGATTGTCTTGAGTTTAGGCAGGATGACGCCCCAGGTGCGTGAAGCCTCATTGGAGCCTGCCATGCCATGTCATGCTGTTCATGCTACGGCAGGTTAGACTCTGATGTCCACTGCATAACCGCTGCCATATCTTTCCGGAATAAACTTGTTTTCTTCCTTCATTATAAAGTATCAGAAAAAATTTACTGGTTTCTTTGGTAACTATCAATTATTTAAAAAATCAGATATAAGATTTATTTTGTCATTTTTGCCTCAATTGCAACGTAGCTCATGGATTTACATATTAAAAGCACATATACTACATAGAAATACATACATACACATAGATGTACATGTGTATATATGTATATGTAGTAAATGTGTGTATATATGTACATGTAGTATATATACATATAACAACATGCTTATTTATTTATTTATTTACTTTTTTATTGATTTCCAATCTATTTATGTCTAAAATGTCATTTCCTGTGTCTGCATGCTCACCCTCTTGATACTGTGACAATGAAATTTCCCGAATACGGGATGGATAAAGTTTTCCAATCCAATCCAATGTAGCGAATGCTTACTCCCACTAAGTGCAGCATTCCCTAGCAAAACCACGGTTCATTAAACCTTTCAGGGAAGGTGGTTACTTTAGTGCAGATCTATTCAGACATTCTCATTAGATAATTGTATTGGGATTGGATATATTTTGCTGTCAATGGCACCAAAAGTTCAGATATGTGAGGTTGCAAGAGATTTTTAAAATATAATGTTATGGATAGAGCAAAATAAACATAGATACACTGGTTTTAACTTATATTGTGAGCTATAATTTTCTCCTGAGTCTCAAATTTGAGGCTCTTAATGCAAGAAAACCCTTTGAATGGAAAAAAAGTGAATAAATGGGTGTGCCTCCGCTTTATCAGTTGTTTTCCCTCAATCTTTATAGAGTAGACCCATATAGCTATGTTAAAATTTACTTTGAGCATGTGAGCACCAAAGATCGTTAACATTTTCATTACGCAGTGGTCTAATAATTTAAATTAAAAAATAGATATTTGTAGGTCGGCAACCTCTCATATAAGCCCTAGAGTGACTCTAAACACACTTTCGTGCGTTAACCAAGATCTTCTGAGCGTGAAAAGTAGAAATTCACATCCACAGTTTAGATAAAGAACTGTAGGTGGTAGAACCAATGCAAAATCTTTTGTGAATACAAATGCTTTGAACCTTACTGACCCAGTCTTGATTGTGCTTGTGTGAGTGTGTCTTGGTTCTCAGCTTGTGTGGAAACATTCAGTAGAAGCAGCTGCACTCCATCTCCTTGCTCCCACAGCATTCATACTTGTCCTGTGGGTCAAACACACACACATATCAGAAAGAAAGATGTGTTGGAGGTCAGTCTAAGATGGTGGTGAGTCATTGCTTTGCTGCTTCGGAGAAAATGAGCATATCTTAAGGGAGGAGGTCCCAACTCCACTTTTTCCGTGTCCCGCATTTTGCTGCATGGCTCTTCTTCCCTCAATCAGTTAGGGAAAAAAGCTAAATAAATAAATAACAATAAAATCAAAAGCCAATAAGCTTCTGCTGTGAATCAAAAGAAGAATCAATATTAAAAGATTTACAATATCATAAAATACCAATAACGTTTCATGAATGTTTAATTTATATTCACAAATGTGAACATGAAATTTAAAAATAAATGAAAGAGGTGTAGAACCATGTGTGTCTGTGGAGGTCGTGAAGCCTTGAGATTTCTTTGCCCTGCACTTCTGTCTGACTAATCTGCTCTGTAGCTCTGTTTAAGAAGTACTACTGGAGTGGACACTTGTAACTTGTAATTAGCTGTCTTTTTCCTGTGTGGGAGGGTTCGAAATCCTTGAATAAGAGAGAGAAAAAAAAAAGAAAAGGATCATAAGAAGAAACAAGCTAGAGCAGGAGAAATGGGAACCCGAGGAAGGAGGGGCCAGAGGAGAGGACGAAGATGATGCAGGGGCAAGGCGGGGATGCTACTGAGCTGGAGATGCGGGGATGGAGTCAAGTTTGACTTCCAAATTGGCACATTAGTATTCAGGCTACAGCCCTTCACACACTCTGCTGCCTCCACCGCCACCCCAACTACGCTAGGCTGCCCTGTGTGCCCAGCGGCCAACTCTCCTCTTGCCGACGAACCAAACCCAGAGTGGCATGTGGCAGAGGAGGTGGTATGAAAAAACAATAGAAAAGTCTTCTAGAGACTACATGTGTCGAACCTGAAATATAACGGTATACATTTCTGTGGATAATAACCATAATACAGAGGAGTTTAAGATTACCCAAATAGCTTGTTGTTCACTCAGAAAAAAACTAAAAACTGCATATCATTGATATGTACATATCATATCATATTGTTGTTTTTCTTCTGTATGTTACTTCTCTGATATCTCCCCGCACTGATTTGATCATTTTGGTGTTATTATTCATTTTCCGAACCGCTTATCCTCACAAGAATTGCGGGGGTGCGAAGCCTATCCCAGCTAACTTCGGGTACCAAGCTGTTGACCTAATGAATTGCTGGCCAGCCAATCGTAGGGCACAAGGAGACAAATCACAACTATTCATGCTCACACTCATACCTACTGTGAGACAGATGTGCTAACCACTCGGCTCCCGGGCCGTGTGGTGTTATTACATTCACATAAAAATGTTGACAAATTCATTCTGAAATGTGTTCCGGTGGCTGGATTAAAAATGTGCACATTAATGTCCAACACAGTAAAACCCCTGCTACTTTGTAATTGTCGACTGATAAATCAGGTTATCTATGATAATTTCTACACTCCGTGAAGATTGTAAATTAGAAAATTATTAAATGTCTGTTGTGTTCCTTTTTGTCTGAGAGTGTTGTGAAGAAGAGGAGAGGATTTGACATAAAGGGAAGGAAGAATGGTGGTATAAAGACTGAATATAATCATATTCCTCAGAATATTACATGGAATTGTGTGGATCTTGAGATTTTAGCAAGTACAATACCCAGAATGGTCTAAGAATTCTTAGTGAAACCTTAAAGGGCCTCTCTAATGCAAGCACTAGACAAACATTTGCACATATTTTTAAATTGTACACTTGAAAATGACCACACAAAAAACAAATCCTGACAAAACATCAAGAGTAGATTT
Source organism: Stigmatopora nigra (assembly GCF_051989575.1). Lineage (NCBI taxonomy): Eukaryota > Metazoa > Chordata > Actinopteri > Syngnathiformes > Syngnathidae > Stigmatopora > Stigmatopora nigra. Next base: position 4,903,722 of record NC_135514.1, read on the forward strand.
AACTTGTTTCCAGATGTTTATATTATTATTTGATTATTATTATTATCATTATTATTTCATTAGAAATATTATCATTATTATTCATTCATTCCTGTATTTATCTATTTGTTATTATTATTATTTATTAAATATTATTATTATTATTAGAACTAAAAGCATGTCTATTTGTTTTTCAGCGTGTCACCCAAGAAGGTTACAAGTGTCAAAGTCAAGAACTCATTAACAATCACTGAATCACACAGAGAATAGATCGACATGTATCTGTTGTGGTTGTTCAGATAAATACAATTAAACTGACACCTTGTATAATATCATACATGAGTTTAACATAACTGCTTAGACTTCATTGATCATTTGAACTGCACCAGTATTTTGGATTTATGTTTGATTGCCTTTTAGATGTTTTTCAATTTTTTTTTTATTTTGTTGCGTTTTGTCAACACACAGTTTGGTTTTCTCCAGGTTCTCGTGTTTCCCCCCCACATTCCAAAGACTTGCATGGTAGGGTGATTGGACACCCTAGGCATGAGTGTGAGCGTGAATGATTGTTCTCTCATAACTGGTCAATGAAGATGATTAAATGAGACACAAAATCCACAGTCATTTCAGGGCGTGGATGTTTTCTATCGTTTTACTGCACACATGGATTAAATTTACATTAGTATGAATTACTCAGTTACTTGGTAATATTTTAAAATACTGGTAGGCCTACATAGCAACTAGCCATGATCCCTGTTGTAAAAATAGCGACCCGCCTTTAATAAAATGACCGTTCCATTATTAAATAGTCAAAACAAGTTTAGCACTAACTCTCCTTCCAAAACCACAGGCACAACAGCGGAGCAGCCAACTAATAGCAATGAAATACATTCATATAAAATGGCAAAAAAAAGATGATAAACACACTGGCATGTGTAAATTATCACACCTTTTTTGGCTTTCAAAAAGCAGTTAAGATTGTGTGTGTGGGGTGTGTGGGTGTGTTTTTTGTGGGTGGAGCAGCTGGCAGGAAGCACTGAGGGCACGGAACATCTGCAGGTGGCAACAACACAACATGCCTGAATACACAAGCACAAACAGTCATACACACAACATACGAGTATTACTTGGCAACTTACACCTCTTAGTAGAGAACCAGAAAAAAATATACATTTATATGTGCACGAATGACAATGACTGCCATTATCACCTAATTCTTCTGACTGAAACTGTCACCATAGCAACCAAAGACTGGTCATGACACCTCAATTTAGAAAGATGGGTGACAACAAAAAGCAGTGCGAGAACAGCAGGCCATAAAAAGAGCAAAGACAGGAGACGGGTCATTAAAAGTCCTACACACTGTTTGTCTTGACTTTTGTTTATAAACAAAGATTGAAAAAACTGTGTTCAAAGTGGCTGGCTCCCTTTTTCTATGGTGACCACATTGCGTGAGAAAAGAGAAGACACAAGGAAACAGACAATTGTTGTATTACTGATGAGGTGGAATTCTTTAGTCATAATGGCAACAGCGAATGACGATAATGGACATGATGGTGATAGTATATTTTATTTATAAAGTGCATATCATAGACTCCAGCACCGCCCGCGACCGTAGTGAGGATAAAATAGTTCCGAAAATGAGATGTGATGAGATGGGAGCAGGGGAGTATACGCATGTGGTTACTATTCTCCACATGCAGGTCTGTGACTTGCATATATAATTGGGGTTGCTGAGTCATGCAGTCAGCAGTAATATTGTTGCTTTGTGGACTCGTCTCCAGCATTCTATTTTTCTCTGCTGCAAATTCAAAACAGCATTTGTGACGTTGACGATAAAGTAAATATAAGCAAGTATATATTCATCTGATTTACGTACTTGAATTACAATAAAGTTTTTTGCTTGAAATGCTATGTTACAGCTGAAATTGAACATTGTTTTTCAATGTGGACTTTTCTCCTTTGAATTGGATTGGAACTTAATTTCATCCCGTATTCGGGAAATTTCTTGGTTGCAGTAACAAGACAGACACAAGACACACAAGATATTGTAGACCTAGGTAAAAAAAAACTGGAGCCACACAGGAAGTATACAAGGTGGGGACCTTCTGCAGAATGAGACTGAGGTTACCATACAGTCCCTTGGTAGTCTGGAGCTCGTGTCTCGAGGTACGACTGTACTTGCCTTGGAAGCATATTTAAATTTTGTTGATACATACTACCTATGACACAGAGTTCCTTCAGAACCTCAAACAATCACAATCGTTATTTATTAACAATTCTTAATCTGGTGGAATTTTTTACCGGTCCGAGGAAGGAATTATTATTTTTAATACAAAATAGGAAATGTGCACTTCATCAAAAGATACGTAAACATGAATAAGCATTCCAATGTGTTTCTACTATTAAAATTTCAATATCAATCTATGTTATTAAAAATATAATTCACAGGTGAATGTCCTACATGAATATTGTGAAACAATTGAATATTTTTTTACAGTTATTTCAGAAAGTGGTGGCCTGGCGACAGACTGATTGATGAATGATTGAACATTTTCAACAACGAAATGTGCAACATTTGTACTGTATGCCAAAAATCAAATGGACGTCGTGCACGGCCATACACATATCAACGGACCTGCACACGCCCCCACACACTTGCACACAAGAAGAAGTGGTGTTGATGCCATCTTTGTGTGATGGTAATATTAGACACTGGAGGAGCTACTAATGAACAGAAGGGATGGGAAGAAAGGCTCAAGCTCAATCCACTAATTGCCTTAAAAGCTTTTTGTACAATTTACCCTGTCAACAGAGATGGAGATTGTAGTGTGTGTCTGCAGGTGTGTATTTCCCTAGGTGGGTAAGTGTGTAGCAGGATGACGGCCGTGAGCACACACACCAAAAAACAGATGATAAAAACATTGAGAAGAAATGCATTTTACCATGTAAGACAGTCTTAAAGAGACTATGTGACAAATTACCATTCACATACATACCTATGCACTATTTGGCGTTTGCAATCAACCTGTCTTACTATTTTTTGGGAAGTGGGTGGAAAAAAAGAATATGCAGAGAAAATCCATGTAGGTAGGCATGGGGAGAATGTGTAAAATTCACAGAGGAATAGCAGGGCCCAGTATGTGGGACTAGTGGGTTCTAAAGTGTTGTGCTACATAGTAGTAGAAGTAAAATGTCTTCTTATATGAAGCACAGTTAAACGTGTATTTGCATATACATAAAAGAAAAGTCATTTGTCATACCCTGTGTCCTTACTTAGACATATTTTTCAAGGACCCTATTTTCATTACAGCTTAAAGAGGATTGTTACATTTTTTCTGTCAAGACTGTCATATACATGTGACCAGATTTGGAGAGATTGATTTATTGTGCAAACCATCAGCACTTTGCACTAATTTGACTGCACGGGTTTCTATGGTAACAGCACATGCATTTGTTTCTGTTCTGAAATGGCAGGTATAACCTTGAATTTTTTAGAAGTGCCAAAACTTTTCAACATTTAACTTAAATGTAATTAAAGCCAATTCTTCAATCCCTCTATCCAATACTTGTATGTGTAAAGTAAGTACCATAACTATAAACACCTTGGTAGATAAGGTGTTTCATTAAATGTACTTGTGAGTGAAGGAAGGACCGGTGTCCTTCTAGTCATGAGTTTGTGAAGTCTTCCTTAGCTCAGATTCATCCCAGGAGTCTTAGCTATGTCAATACTGGCTGTGGAAAGGCAGAGTTGACCCTGGATCAACACAAAAGCTTAAGCCTGAAGACAACAAACATAAATGTCTGTCTATATATTTTCTTCGCCCTACTGTCCTTTAAACATGTTTGGTTTAAGGGAAGGATCCAGAAATTACACATTTTTAATTATTGAAACAATTACCAAACTTAGGCATGAGCCTATTATAAGTACAAGAGAAAACAATTAAAAGCAAGTACAGTTTTGTGAGACTTTATTTGGGGATAGGATTTCACACAAGACTACATTACAGCCTTAATTTTTGTTGAATTTATTTATATATTCTACTAAAATGTATATTACCATTTTACATGAAAAAACAACGTATTGAGACAGTTAGCTTTCAGTATACAAGAATACATGTAGATTGGTACTCACAACTCGAGAATACTTTGTGAATCAGTCAAAACTATCGCTGCAAATGTCATGTTGGTCGAAATGGGAAGGGTGACATCTCTTACCATCAGTGACCATTCATTATATTTTCTGCTTATCCTCACAAGGGTTTTAGGGGGTGCTGGAGCCTATCCTAGCTAACTAGGGGCACTAGGTCGTGGACACTGAATTGGTGGCCAGCCAATCGCAGGACACAGAAAAAGACAGACAACCATTCACACTCGCAATCATACCAATTGGTGTTCAACCAGCCTTCGCTGCATGTTTTTGGTAAGTGGGAGTAAACCAGAGTACCCGAAGAGGACCCACGCAAATTAATTTTAAGAGCATTTTTTTCCGTAGAACATGTAAACTCCACACAGGGAGGACTGATGAATCGGAGGAATCGAACCCTCAACGCCAGAACCAACGCCCTAACCACTCCACCACCAGGCTGCACTCCTTGACTATTAAATAATAATATAACAACAAAAATAGCCAAAACAAAAACATGATGTATTGAGAATGGGCAGGTATTTTAAAAGATGATAGCCAAAGCATAATAATGGACGTTTTTTTTCTGTCGGATGAAGTCCCAATTGTCCAGTAAAAAATCCTGGACTCAGTACTTTAATCTTTCTTTTCCTTAGCGACCACAATAAAGAACTGCCATGCAATCGCCTGGCCACCAATTCAGGGTGTCCACCGCCTTTGGCTCGAAGTCAGCTGAATGGACTAGAGCACAGGGTCGGTTGGGGGAGACCCTAGTGAGGATAAAACGGTTCAGAAAATGAATGAATGAATAAAAAATATGTATACAGTTGACAACAGACCAATGGCTGTAAAGCAGCCAGCTTCCAATACCAAAAATGTTGCACATATGTATCTTTTTGGAAGTCAACTCAGTGCAATGTCAGAAATAAGTCTCAGCAGGGGAGTGTGTCACTTTCTCATAGGAGATAACTCACAGTTAGCAAAGTCTCCTGGGATGTGACGCTTTGAACCTTGATGCATTATGGTAGCTGGCATGTTTTGTGGAGAGTGCTAGACACAGTGGGTGTTACGGGTAGTGTGACTGGCGGTGTTGCAAACATAAAGTTACACACCTACTCGCGCACTTGTACAAAGGGAGTCAAAATCCCAATTCTCACCTGCGCAACTTTGGAGGAAAGACATTTTCACATTCCAAACATTAACATAGGAAAAAAAAGGCTCTTAAAATTCATTTGCAAATTCCCAGGTTCATTATTGATACACAGTATACGGTTAACACATTTTTGGTCCTAGTCACACTTCAGCTACAACATTGAACCTCAACTCACAGCCTGCTCTGAAAAGTTGATGCTACAGTGAAACTCTTGCTAGCATTATGCCATCAAAACTTCTGCATGCACACTGTACTTTCCTTCTGCAATCAATGATCTCCGCCACTCTGGACTTGGATTAAAGTCCCCACTCCCCACCCACCCAACTACACTAAAGATTGGTTGATTCACAGATAACGATTTTCCTTTTTCATAACTTCTTCTTTCTCCTACCCCTCACCATATGTTCATCCGTCTCTCCCCTCTTTCCCTCCAAGCCAGCGAGTATCAAAGACGCCTGGTCTTCATGCCAGGGGCACAATGCAACCTGCCCCAGACCACCCGCCAGTATTAACCCCCCATTCCTAAGCCACTGCACCTCCAAGAAACCTCACTCCACCTCAAGAAAAACATGCTGCGCATACACCCATCCGGATATCCGCCTCCCACTAGTCTCCAGATCTGCAGTATCTACCCCATGCTGGCTGCAAATACTGTAAACAACAAGCTGTCAACAGGGTTACAGTGTGCCACCCTCTGATGTGACCTATGCAACAGCAGACTGCCTGTGCAGTGTGGCTCTGTGCTCAGCAGGTGGGACAAGGAGCTTAGTGTTTGGGGCAACGTACCTTACCGCATCACACTCTTTTTTGACTTCTCTTCCCCCTTGTTATCATTCGGTATGCCCTAAGAGTGGTCATGTCGAGATAGCAACTTTACTCGAGTTAAGTTGCATATAGGGTGTGTTTGAATTATGATTTGGTATCACTACTCTCTCTGTCCTTTCTTCCTCTCTCCACCATTTGTCCATCTGAATTATCTGAATAAACAACCTCAATGGGAAAACACCAAACACGTTAAAAGAATTCGAACCAAGAAAGACACTCAAATTTACCATTCTCCACATCTAAGCAGCTGATACGACTCACACACATTCTAAGTACTAGATACTAGTTTTAACATCCAGTCGACTTCTCACCTAGAGTCTCTAAGTTGAGCTTGATAATATTTAATTATAACTTAGTCACACAGGCACAATTTTTTTCGTTCACTAATTAAATGTTTCAATCCTGTAAAGAGTAACCAAAAATTATTCATCAAGTCTCATTAAACTATTAAAATTGGTTAAGCATTTTGTATTTAATAAATAACAATAACAATGATAAAAGATGTGTGAGCAGTATTCATCCCCTGCACATTTGGTAATTTAAACTTGTATGACAATTAAGATTTTTCTATAAATGTAGTTTTTTTTCAACTCAATGATTACACCATTCATGATAGATGAGAAAAGAACCCATTAGAAGTCAATGAGCTTCAAAGTAAAGTCGTAACTAAGTCTGTGTTTTTTGATAGTTATCTTAAAACCCATAATACAAGTGTATCCAAAGTCTATAGCACTATAAATGAGCACACAACTGACAAAAACATAGAACAGCTGAAACCATTATTTATGCAACATAGATAAACCAAGCGTATAGTATTCTACTTTTTCTCTCAGCTACATTAATGTGTATAATATGCATTTTGTTTACCTTGTCTTTCGACACAACTTCAAATACATCACACAATTGCTTTTGTCTCCCTCCCTGACAATTGTCCATGTGCTATAGTTACTGTCATCTCTCCACCTTCTCTCACTTTGTCTCCCCACCCCCACTTCTAAAGCAAATCTCTCAAATCACACTCTTAAAATTGTATCTTTCTAGCACTGTAAATGGCATGTTTCTGCTCAGAGTGAAATAAAAACGTGCATTTGCCGGTTCACACAGGCACGGACACACTTGAAAGACAATCAAAGTATGTCAAGCTCACAATGTAATTATGTGGAATCCAAGCAGCATGTTACATAGACCTGAGTGCTGCCCATTTCAGAGCATAGATGCTACATTGACACTGAGGAGTGATCCAGAAGTCTGATCAAACCCATTGACACATGTAAATGTCTTAACGTCACTAGGGTAACAAAATAAATATTTGAAAAAATCATTTAAATCAACAAACTCCTTTGTATAAAACGAAAGTGACAGTTATTTGATTCCAATAGATTTGTGTATGTAAGGCTGAAAGATGAAAGACCGACAGGCAAACACTAAGCTTGAGGCAATAATTACATACTATAGGCTATGTGCACATACTGCTTGTTAAAGAAGCTGAAGAGCTAACTAAGATGAACTATAATGGTATTTAAATTCTCCTCTCTTGGATCTTGAACCTTTTAATATTTAAGATTTTTAACTACCACACCTGATCATGTTAATTTAGTTCAGTTTTCGAAATTAGTTCAAAATATATGACAGTTGGTTTCATGTTTATTTGGTTATTTTGTAGAGTGGATAGGTTTTCACTTGATTCATTCTTTTCAGAGGATATTCCAAATGATATACCGTAATTTCTTCGTGTCATGAAATTGGCAAGCTGTGGTATGCATCTAAGCACAACACAAACTCAGAATCAGTACAAATGAATCAAGGATTTTATTAACAAAAAGAACACGCCATTAAACTTGAGTATGAAAATTTACAACAAAGGCAGCTATGTACAAATATTGCATTTTATTTCAAGGTGGATTTAATATAAATTAGATCTTTTGGGTTAACTACCTGTATATACTATCTATGGTTCCAGTATCTGAAATAAATCCAAAATGAGATTGATCCCTTCTATAAACGTCTCGACACTCTCATGTCATCTGCAAAATCAATTTTACCAAGCTTCAGACGAGTACAACCACTACCTGCCACCCCGTGTCACAAAATGAGATGACTTGTCTCCTAATGAGCTGGTGTTGGCAGTGACAATGTTGTTTAAATGTATCAAGTGAAACAACTGGCTTTTAATCATTGGCCGCCACATGGTAAATAAAATGCATGGTAAATAGATGTCAATGTATACAGCTCTTTTCAACCTTCAAGGTACTCAAAGTACTTTGACACAAGATCGTCATTTATATACTGATGACAACGCACCAAGAGCAATATGGGGTTTAGTAGCTTCCTGAAGGAAACTTAAAGGTGGTTCCCAGCGCGATAAAAGGAACTCACAACCCCTGGGTTGGCAAATGATTACTCCACCATAGAGAGCGTTGATCACCTGTGTGGAATGGCGTGACTTTTTAAGATAGTGACATTCAAGTCAAAGTTTTTGTTTGAAAAACACATGTACAGCACGTAGAAGCAGCAGTGTTGCTAGATTGGGTTGGTTTCTCCCCCAATTGGGGTAGTTTCAAATGACTAGATTTAAGAAACTTTAAACCAGGTGGTTGTAATTTGTGCTGGTTTTCATAGAACTGAGCAGTTGTATGGTGCGATAGGGCTGAAGACTAACTTTCCTATCTGGCAACTCTGAAGTGTAGTACATTGGCGCATGGCCACCAAAATGATCAAATATGTTTCATATTCGCCACCAAACAGGTCAAAATACCAAGGACCGAAGGCACCGCATGTGCACTGGGATTTACATTTTTAACTTTCAAGGAACCGCTCAAAGTCGGGAGCTTCTTGAGTCATAAAGTCTGTTATTCAAACACAATTTGAAGTAACAACAAACAGGAAGGCAAATGATAGCTCATTCATTTTGCGTACCTGTTATGCACCCTAGATTGATTGCTAGTCAATCATAAGGCACACAGAGCTGGACGACCATTTGCACTCAATATCAAACTGCCATCGAGTGGGAGATGATCATAGCTATGCAAAGAAATGTAAGTAGATAGCAGCTAAGTTATTTTTAAGGCACACTCATTCATGATTTTGCACCTTTTTAGTAGATTTCTTGTTTTTGGTTGCATGCCACCATATAGCAGTGAGTGTAATTTGTAGTTGCATGACCGTTTTTAACATCATACTACATACAGTACATTTCCAGGTTTAAAATAACCTCATGCAAGTAATATTATGTGAAGTCATATGCATTGAGTCTAAACTAAACTAACTTTCATTGAAATTATAACAGCATCAAATATTGTAATGTATATGCATTTTAGCCTATTTAACAAATATAATTCTAGGTAGACTGATTTTCAATGGTTCCACCAATGTACGTTAGCACCTTTTAATGACGGCACAAATGTGCCTCTGAGCACACGCAGTCAGGTTCAATATTGTGCCAACACATTCCTGTAACAGAAAGAAAGTACAGCAGACATAATGACCCAGTGAGAAAAGCAGCAGCGCAGGGAGCGCTGCAGCTAAAGGCAGAGGGTACAGAACCCTGCATGAATATCAAAAAGCTTCGTCCCTTTGACCTTGAAATTAATATTTAAAATCCAACTCCAGTATATACACCCCTACACATCAAGTACACACTGATCATGGTCTGCCCTTAGGCCACGGGTGAACTGAAGTCTTCCTCATTAAAACTGTCAGTTGTGATCCACCTATAAATACTGCTTATACACTGCCGTACATTACACGAACATAAATATACTGTCAGTTTCGCACTATGGAGGACACAAAGCGGTAGGCATGTGCATACATAGACACCCTGGTCTAGGGGTCGGCAACCTTAGTTTCTGAAGCCGCGTATGGCTCGTTACCACTGCCCTAGTGACTCCCTGGAGCTGTTTCAAAAATGTGAGAAAATGTGAAAATAGGGGGAAGGAAATATATTTTTTGTTTTATTAGGGTATATGTAGGAGGACACATGATTAAAAAAATTTAAAAAACATTCTTCACGTTTTCCAATTATAGTTGCATCATAGCCTAAGACGCGGGATTTTAGGCAAATGTGTAACAGCATGTGTTGCCTTAATTGTTAGGCTAATATACGGCTTTTAATAGTTTTTTTTTTTTAATCCAATATTGCTCTCTCAACATTTTGGGGTGCTGACCCATGCTCAATTGGTACTGAAGGACCAGGCCTTTTACGGAAAAAAAAATCTGCTGTTTTAGGATGAGCAGTGTTGAAAATGAATTAGAGAAAGTTACCAAAGTCAATACTTTTGTTTATTGTGTCCCCGAGAACTTTGCTGAAAACTCCAGTTGCTACTTAGAATGAGGAACTTAGTTCTCCCAGTTTTGGTGGGATTTTCAGTTGTCACTTTTCTATTCTGGTCTTTTCATGATTTACTTGATTTTTTTGTTCTTGTTGTTATTTATTGAAATAGTTTTATAGAGCTGGAGTCCTATTTTTGTAGACTGCATAGACAGATGTAAAACACAAATGCAAGTGTGTTTTCATGACAGCTCAGCTCATGTGATTCAACTTTTGGTTGGCAATATATATGCTCAAGGGGTGTAAGAAGGAAGTAAGGAATTCTTTAGATCATAGAATAGTTTTAAAATGCTTTTACTTCATTATTTTAAAATAATAATAAATGGATAAATTGGCAGCCTAGTGGCAAGTTAGCGTGTCGCCTCACAGTTTTTACACTGAGAGTGGATTCTGACCTTGCTGTGAATATATATATATATATATATATATATATATATATATATATATATATATATATATATATATATATATATATATATATATATATATATATATATATATATATATATATATATATATATATATATATATATATATATATATATATATATATATATATATATATATATATATATATATATATATATATATATATATATATATATATATATATATATATATATATATATATATATATATATATATATATATATATATATATATATATATATATATATATATACAAAATATAATTAAATATGGAATTTGACACAATCATGAATCTACAATATTAATTACACACTATGCAAAGTAGTTTGTAGTAAAAACACTGATTCCGGGAATTTTCACATCCTTTGCCTCCTGTAGGTGTGCTATTATTAGAAGAACAAAAAAACCTTTCCCACAGCGGCTGTTTTGTTGCACATACAATAAAAATGAAATAGCACAAGTGACCCCAAAAAAATCATGTTGTTAGATGTCAGACAAGAAAATAATTTTGACTCCGGTTACATGCAGACAATAGGTGTAGTTTTGAACAGGGATCATTGTCAGTGTTGATTTCAGGAAAAGTCACACTGTGCATCACACTGGTAAAGCCACCCATTGTTTCATCAGGTGAAGGAGCAACAGCAGGACATGTTGCCTTTGGAAGCTGTTTACTTCCCCACCTTGAGTGCAAGAAGGAAACAAAAAACTAAATAACATGACACACTGCATTGGTAGCGTGCATAAAGTTTACCATTTTCTACCATTTAAAAAGGTCTAAACTAGCGTTGTGATCAAAACAAAACATTTAATCAACATCAGTGTATCAATCCATTAAAAATTCGGCGCTAATCCAGAGATACATTTTTTGTTGAGCTGTGCATCAGCTATTATGGAGCTACAAATTGGTTATCCGATGCTTCACATTGTTTTTCGTCTTTGAAACACAGTGAGTGCCGGCAAAATTGTGTTTTCCTATTTGAAAACACTGTCAGTGGTTATTCAACAAGTGTTAGCAAGGCGGAAGTAGTGAATGGCTATAGTCGTGGACCAACTCTAAATAAAAGCTTTATCAAGTACTGCTGTGTATTGGCCGTTTATTTTGAAGCGATTCCAAAACAATTGCAGCCATAGGCCTCTCATTTTACCAAAACTCTGCAGACTAGTGCGGACAAAACATTCTAATTATTATTGCTATCTGAAAAAGACTGACAGACCGGGACCAGGTCGCTCGCGGACCAGTTACAGTCCATGAACCGATGGTTGGGGACCACTGATTGTAGACACATGACACTGCATATATATGTCTTTGAAAGGACCATCTTAGCACACACACACACGCGTGTGTGTGTGTGCTAAGATGGTACTTTTTAAGACACACACACACACATCAAAACATACGTTCATACAATAGTACATTTATAGTGCATAGAAATACACAGTGTAAAAGCACAGAGTAGGACTATGGTACATTAAAATATTGAGCATTCCCTTTTTCCTTATCCTGCTCCCACCACTTGTTTATAGTTCTCTCGTGCTCTCCAATGAAGCATATGTCTCGGAATCTCATCTTGTTCCTCCATTGTGTTAAGTTTGCTTTCTCAACATCTATGCTCTCTCTTTACCTTTTGATATCCTTCATCTCCTTGGAGCACCTATGAACACATCCTTCCTTCTCTGCCTATATTTATCATTTTTATCTCACTGTCCCTCCTTCCCCGCTCAAGTCTCTACACTCCCTTTGCACCACTCTCAGTAGGCTAAAATCCCACCGGCTGAAAGTAAAGAGGGAGGAAAGAGCTTGAAATGGTAAAATGTTGAATTTTGACGACTCTGTACGCCATTAAACACTAGCTCCTTTCCCAGTGAAACCACGTGGTGGTAGAGAAGTAAAGGAAGGGAAAAACAAACAAGCAACCAAAACAAGTCATATTAATCACTGTAATTGTGTGGGTGCTTTTGGTACCCAAGCGGTATGGTGCCGATGAGGGATAGTGCTGCTCACAGACCTCCCTCGAGCACATGAATCACAGCCAGAGTTGCTTGCCGGCCGCCACGGAACAAAAGACGGAGATGAAAAATGCAGCAATTAAGTGATTTGATTTCGCTGCTACCCTTCTGTATTTCTCTCTTCTAGCCTGTTTTAGAGCCACACCCACACATATGCACAAGAAAATAACACAATATGGGGGTAAAAAAAATCATATGGAGGGAAGAACATGCACAAAAAAACATAAAATTCAACCATATTCACCACATGGACATGCAAACACATGCACATTCACATGTGAACTATAAAGTATACTGGAGCAAGAAGTAAAAGTTGCTGAATTAAATTTATTCATGCTTTCGTCAATAGTTTACAGGATTGGTCTAACTATTCCGTGGGTGACGTGGGTGCAGGATTTCATTCTACAGTAATCCCTCAAATATTGCGGTTAATCTAGACCAGACATGAGATTTTCGAAAAATTGTGAAGATGGTCACCCATATTATATCTACCAAAATACATGCTTTTTGCCCCAAGTACACATCCAATCATCAGGAGATTGGCTGGCCACTGATTCAGGGTGTCCACTCCCAAGTCCCCATAGTTGGCTGGGATAGGATCCAGCACCCACCATGACCCTATTGAGGATAAGTGGTTCCGAAAATGTATGTCTGATTTCGCTAAGCGGCTAAATGTGTTTTTCTATTTATTTCTGCTATGCATCGCCCCAAAAAAGTATTTTCATGATTTCTTATCTTCAATAATAATTTAGGTGATCATCTACAACTGGAGTATTTTGCTTAGCCACCCATTGCCAACGAAGGACCAGAGCCTCTGATTTGGAGGCGTTGATTCTCATCCTGACTGCTTCACACTTGGCTGCAAACCACTCCTGCAGGGGATAAAGATAGCCGAATTTCATTTGCGAAACTTAATATTAAATCTAGAATCGTTGAACAGAATCAATGGCACTCTGCAATCTGGGAAGAGTCCAGCTCCCCGTAAAGGAATTCACATGATTTGCCAAAGATTGCTAGAATGGGGGAAAAAGTTATTACTAATAATATCTTGCTGTCTATATAAAAATTACTTCTAGTAATAATAATAATAGTAATATTAATAATAATAATGATGACAATAACAATATTAATAACAACTAAAAAAAATAATAACAACAATATTATTAAAAATGACGACAATAACAACATTAATGACAACTATAAAAAATAATAATAACAACTATAAAAAATAATAACAACAATATTAATAATAATAATGACGACAATAATAATAATAATGACGACAATAATAATAATGACGACAATAATAATAATGACGACAATAATAATAATAATGACGACAATAATAATAATAATGACGACAATAATAATAATAATGACGACAATAATAATAATAATGACGACAATAATAATAATAATGACGACAATAATAATAATAATGACGACAATAAAAACATTAATAACAACTATAAAAAAATAATAACATCAATAATGTTAATAATGACAACAATAATAATAATAATGATGACAATAATAATAATAATGACGACAAGATTAATAATAATGACGGCAATAATAACAATAATGATGACAATAATAATAGTGACGACAATAATAATAATAATAATGACGACAATAATAATAATGACGACAATAATAATAATGACGACAATAATAATCATGACGACAATAATAATCATGACGACAATAATAATAATGACGACCGCAATAATAATGATGACAATAATAATAATGACGACAATACTATATATATATAATATAATAATATTTATTATATATATAATATAATAATATTTATAATAATAATAATAATGACGAAAATCCTGTATCTGCATTCTCACCCTCTTGCTACTGTCACAATGAAATTTCCCGAATACGGGATGAATAAAGTATTCCAATCCAATAATAATAATAATAATAATAATAATAAATGTATTATTGTTATAAAATAATATTTATTGTTGTAAAATCACTTCATAAATTAGGCTCATGTTAAAAAGAGAAAATCTACAAATTTCGGGATGGATTTATGAGTAAATTTACAAAGTTCTTTCAAGAAGAAATATTTTCTCTTTCCTCTTCTATTGCAGTCACATACAAATTTTCAGTATACCAATTTTCCTCCTACAAGCTGGAGGGTCAAAGGACCTTACACTAGGACATTTTAAATGCACGTGTCTGGCATGGGGGTGGGGCTTAACATGACAGGGCTAAGCATGTGCAATTAAGAGCAGGTGTAAGTGGTTAGGATGTTAGGTGTGTGTGGGCGTGTGAGCCCGTGTGTGCGGGGGTGCACATTTGCGTGGGGGTGCGTGTTTTTGAGTGTATGGCCAACCTCGGCATCAGGCCATGATGGACTACTTCACAGAGCCAAACATCCATTCAGCAGGCTGCACGCTCATTAATCCTGCCAAACTCCACTTGTTACATGCACGCACAGGAAATCATGAGGCTAGGTAAACAGGGAACTGCTGCAATCCATCAATGCGTGCCAATAAAGACAAGAACACACCAATACGTGGCTCATTTCCACATCTATGGATTGCTGGCCTCTCCTCTCCATTTTAACAACATATACCAAACAACTTCGGGAAGAACTTGGTACTAGTTTCATGCTGTAATCATAGACTGTAAAGAAGAATTGAAAAGAGTGTGGACGACGTCATGCATAGTGTTCACATTCTCTTTAGTAGCTTGCCTCAAGCCGGCATTGGAACAGACGCAATGTTTTTCTCCATGTTCATGAAGCCCGTTTTTAGGTATTTTCTATGTTAGTGTAAGAGCAGGAAAATCAACTCGGTAAAGATTATATGTCTCGGAAAAGGGAGTAGCAATAGTCTATGGAAAGAGAAGTCAATTACCTTTTAAACTAATGCTTTAACAAGAGTTTGACATTATGCCAAATTACATTTGAGCGTTGACTGTAAATGTCATTTCAATGAAAATTAGACTTGGTTTCTTGTGATTCATTCAAGGTCAACATTTTATGTTTAAAGTTACAATTTTGTTGCTTTGGGTTTTATTATACACTTTAGAATCAAGAATTTTTTGCCTCAAGCCTTTTTGCATAAATTTGGCCTTATCTCAAACCTACCTCATGCACATGCATATTGCCTTTAAGGAGCACAACTACTGTACTGAGAGAGCTTTGGTTATGTTTTGTGCATTTCTTACAGAATTTCAACAAGAGGACAAAAACTCAGCCAATCAACGAATTTACATTAGTAAAGCTGAAATGTACACCAGATATAACAGAATCAAACATTTTGACATGTACATATATATATACATTAACATACATATATATAAATATATACATATATCTCAGCACGTTGACACGTAGTTTTGATTTTATGTTTTCTTAAAAGAACCACTCGCACCAAAGTCAGACTGCGTACGACTTCAGGTGGTGGGAAATGTTTTGATGCATGTTTTAACGTCTTATCCTACAAATACATTTCCACCCGACCAAATTGTATGTAGCATTTGTATAATTTAGATTAGGAATAGGAAAAAACTAAAACCATAAGTAATTGGTATCATTTTTTTGGTCTGATTCTTTAAAAGCTTTTTTTCAGCTCCATTTTTTTAGTGTCAAACAAATGATATGGCCTGGATTTAGTACCATATTAGGGGAGAGAAATACTACCATAACGCCTCGCAAGAAATCAATAGAGCTTGACCTCAGTTTGACCTTTAGTAAAACGGAGAAGTTATGGGATCACACTTGACTTGGTATTATCTTGTTTGATGTGTGGTTTCCCAGCAGCAATGCTCTCTATTCTCATATTTCTTTTCTTTTCATCGCACTTGCCTCAATTGTTGTTGCTATTTGTTTCATGCCTAATTTTTGTGATAACAGTCATAGTTAATCACACATTCAAGCCACATAACAAATACTATATGACACTGGTAATGAAGTCCACTGGTTAAGTCCAGAGTTAGAGCAAATTTGTCATAGCAGTACTTCTCCCTCGATGGAAAAAAACAAGAACATCAACTAAATGTATTGTTTTACTGAGGTAGTGCAATAGAATTCATGCTAATTTAGCTCTGGAAGGGTGGGCTTTCTAGTTTCTACACCATTTATGTCACAGCTCTCGTATTAGGATCTGGTTCTAAATGTGGCACCCCTTCAGGAAGATAGATTCTAACATGCTAATAAACACCATTACAAGCTCTAGAAAAACAACACAACAGTGGCAAAGAATAAAAAAATTAAAAAACATTCACAATAAACCATCTGAGTCCATGGACATATCGTATACATAATATTACCAAATGTTGAAAGGATCACCTGATTTAAGGACTCATAAAGGTTACACTGGATTGCTCTATCACAGTCTCAAAGAAATTGAAGAACCATCGAGGGCATTTTGCAGGGTGACCAGGCAACAATGGATGTTGAATGAGCAACATCTAACAAATTGAATGATGCTCTACAATATCAAAAACAACTTGAGAGTCCATTACGGTTTGATAAAAGGAGAACGACCCTTCCTGATGACCCAATACTGAACTTCTCCCGCAAGGCCTCAGAGGAAGACAACAAAACCCAAAATAGGTTAAGCCAGTTGGTACTGAGCAATGAAAGTAGCTTCGATTATTGCCACATAGATGATCTCCATTCAGACTTAGTGTAGTGGTAGTGCATCTGTGTGTGTAGGTGTGTATGTGTTACATTACGAAAAGAAGCATTGAACAAGGTCAATAGATGTTTCATATCAAAAACCAGAGTATAACAATTTTTTTGACTATTTTACACATGGGCAGTTAAAAATATTAGTTCTACAATAGGACCTAGATTGGGATGGGGACTGTATTTGTAGTAACTGATTTAATTAGAATATTATTGTATTTAATAGATACATTTCATCCACTTGAACATTACTACTTGCTATTTCATTTAGCTCAAAGGGCAAAAATACACTCTGAAATACTTATATACTGTAAAATGTGCTTTTTACTCCTGTATTCCTTTATATATTTACTCAGAGAAAGTGGCATAGCTGCTATGCATGAAACTCAAGACTTCAATTTTTTTGCTCAAGGACACGAACAAAACACAAAGCGTTGAGAATCCTTCTCCCCTTTAGAACCACATCAAAAAATATAAGGATCCCATTTACCCAACAATTAACGCAAGCCAATCACACTGGCCAATTGATACCAGCAAATAAACACATGGCTGCGTATAAACCTACCATAAACAAGCATCACAGAGTATTGGCGCCCAGACTGAAGTCATCATGGGCCTGTAAAGCATTAGCCTCTGTGTGACTCGGGCCACTCCAGAAATAGTCCCTGTAATGTATGCTCACTGACATATTCTCTTTTGCACAATAGTGCCCTTAATAACACACTCGATTTCTGTTGGCATAAATAAGGGCTCCATTTCCATCTTATTTAATGCAAATGAGAGAACCAGCACCCAAACAGGTAGTGGGAGTAGTGTGTGTAAGTGGAGTGTGGAAGTGTGTAGTCGCTAAGTGTAGTAGAGGCATGATTGGGGACGAGCGAATTCAAATGAGCATTGGAGAGACCCAACAATGTGCCATCGACTCCCCCGCCGGCCTGCCATCAGTGTGACAGACAGCGTCACTTAGGGGCCAAGCCGCCTGCACAGTGCGCCATTACAAGGGCCAACGCAAAACCAATATTTATCCAAGCAAATGGTTCTCATGAGAGGGATGATGATTTCATATATGAGTCGCACTCCAGTAGGAGGCGCTGGTGCAGCCATTAGCGATGTTTCATTGGTTGAAAGTCTTTACAAGACCAACAGAATTCATGAGATCACGTTGTTTTGACCAAAATCATTCATTACTGACACAAAAAACAGAAATTAATCACAGTATTGGAAAAAGCATCACAGCTATTTGACCGGTCTGACTGTACCATCTTTAACGCAAGGTCTTAGTGAAAAGTTAATAGAACACTGGATGGAAAAAAAACTTGAGGTTTATTGAAACAATGCCACAGCAAATCCGTAATCAAAACTAAAGGCAATTCAATAAAATTTTTGAGTATATGTATGATCTTTTTTGGGGGGCGGGCAGTATACTTTGCAGTTCCAGAGGTCATGTTTAGATTTATAGTTTGGTTCATAAGAACTAACCCCAACCCTCAGCATTATAAAGTACAATACCACTGTGGTGAAGTAGAAGACCACACATGTAACACAATGCCTTAGTGGCTCATTAATTTTGTGACTTAATAGTGTACATGTTATGTTATGTACATGTTGTGTGTAACCGTGCATTATAAGGCTGCGACTAAACGAGCATAATCCTGTTTAAATCAGACCTAGACATTGTTAGCGCCATAATAAAACGGAGGAATACGCCCAAAACATTTTTGCACGTAGATATAATCTGGTATCATGTAGAGACCGAGGAGACACTGCAATGCTGGCCAGTAACCTAATGTTTTTTGCAATTAATTTTCATTGTTCATAGTGTGTCTAAAGATTTTGTCCTCATTTTGACTTTTGTACTCTTGAGCATTCCCGCAAATATACTCATTAAGGATATTTTCTGTCAGTTTTTGACAACGCTGTACCTGGGCTGTTTTTTTCCTAGTCTAAATGTTCCCAAGGAAATTTACTTAAACCATCATATATGAAAGATATGTAATTCAAATTTCATAATGATCAATGTCAGAGACTAACTGAATTATGGGATGCCGCATACAGGGCCACCCATGACTGGTAGCTGTTGAAGGTAAACCTAAAGGTTTACAGGTGGATTTTGGCCAGAAAGAAACCCCCATACACACTGGCATCAAGGAAAGGTTAATGTCTTTCTCTCTTGATTTCTGTATCCCCCAGATGAGGTCTGTGTGACTTACAGCAGGTCCAGACTGAATTAGATTAAATCATAAATTACCCACCGACCCCCATATCATCTGCATCGCCCCATCCGACTCTACCCTCGCTGGTCTTTTCGCTATCACATTTGGTTCCTTTCTTTCTTCTCCTCTCTTCCATTCCACATGCCTTTCTCAACCTCCTCTACTATTATTTTCCTCCAAGTCTAATCATTATTCTCTTGTATTCACCCCCTCGTTTTTTCCATCACCATTCGCTACAATAGAGTGTGGGTGCAACATTTGGCCACAGCGCAGTATTTGCCTCCACATTTTTCAGGTTAGGTGTGTTTGTTTATGGGATGCAGTGTGAAAGTAGCTCCATTGCTTATCTTCTTTCGCATTTGAATTAAAACATCTGTGATAGAATTTGGAGGGGGGTAGTGAATGGGGGCCGCATGCTGCATGGTAATATCAACTGTTTTAATGAACTGAAATATATTTTCATTTTTAGTCAAAGACTTTAAGGAAGTTTAATTGCACTGACACGATCCAAAAGCAAATAGTCCTCTTTGCCAATTTGTAAGATGTAATGTGCTTAAACGATTGGAACCGATTCTGCTCTTATTAGGTAATATGATTCAAAATGGTCTTGCCATGTATTAAAATTGCACAAAATTGTACTACAAATCCAAGGATAGCTGCCAGTATCTATTTTTTTAAATTTTGGTTAGGGCAATATTGTTACAGGTCTTGTGTGGGATTTCAGTAGGTTGAGTAGTTAGACTAAAAATAAAGGCAATGTGTATTAGTTAAAGTGCCGAGTAGCCATTCCTTTGAATCAAAACATTTAGTTATGGTAAAAAGCATATCCAGCAGTATTTGAGATCAACGCAGTGTTGTGCTGAAAAAATTACCATGCATTGTTCAGATCCAATAATAAGACATATGTGTTAATGATATAATATTATTATTTATAAACCTCCTTGTACCAAAGCTTATTTCAGCTTTAACCGAGCATTTGGGATGAAAAAAAAGCCATCAATCGACCAAAAAAAAAAACAGTACCTCCTCTAGTCCTCTTCAACCCCCACACCCTTCACTCCAATGCTCCACTGGGGAGAAAAGGGAAATAAAATTGAGTGACCCTGCAGCACCCCCCTCCTCCCCACTGCTCTCTTCATCCTCCCCCTTACAGTGTGAAATCAAATTTCCATGAAGCTCCCAAATCTGTTGCACAGTGAGGTGATTTATCAGGGATGCAAAGAGCATGCAGAAACAATCTTTATTACATCCATTTCCTGCTTGTCAGTCGGGATCATGTTGGCTGTTCATTAAAGGCGCGGCGCAGGTGAGGAGAATGCATCCCGATGCCTTGATAGATTGTCTGCTCCCCTGTGGTGACAGCAGCTGGATGGATTGAACAGCGGGGGGCAAGGAGGTTGGGGAAAAAAGCGCTGACTCTGTCGCTCCCCCTGTCAGACACACTTTTTACATGGCCGGCCTGTGTCATCTCTACCAAAAAGCCCACACCAAACATATATGCACATACAGGCTTATAACAATCACAATCACTGAGCAGTGAGTCTGCATGAATACAAACCA